>NW_028234407.1:16982857-16985357 GCF_977035675.1 Penaeus japonicus
ATATATATATATATATATATATATATATATATCCCTCCCTCTCCCTCTCTCTCTCTCTTTCTCTCTGATATTCTAAAAGTGTGTCGTTCTCTTTGCCCGTTCTGTTCATTGTTTTTTCTATCCTCTCCTTCATCGCTCGCCCCTTTCCCTTTCCCTCCCCCCCCTCTCTCAATATCAATTAAAAACGTTGATATCGCATGAATCCCAGGAATCGCCATCAAGAATTCCTCCTCACAAGAAATGCCCCCACCCCCCACCCCCTCCCCCATTCCCAACCCCGATACCATCCCCCTCTATACCCCCATTATCACACAAAAACCATTAAGAGGTTTAATGTGGTCAGACCCCCCCTCCCATCTTTCTTTCTTTCTCTCTCTCTCTCTCTCTCTCTCTCTCTCTCTCTCTCTCTCTCTCTCTCTTTCGTTTTCTCGCCTCATCCTCGGAAGTTAATCAATATAAGAGAGTTTCCCTTCCTCTTAGCGAAATTAATGAAAGGGCGCCAGGCTTTTCGTTGATCCTTCGCGCTTCCTCTCATCTCCTCCCCCCACCCCCTCCCTCCCTTGCCCTCTTTTCTTACTCTCCTACTCTCCTCCTCTCCTCCTCCCTTCCTTGCATAATTTCCCCGCCTCCCTTACCCTTTACTTGCTTCACCTCTTTTCCCCCTTTCCCTTATTTCCCAATTCTTCCCTCGCTCCCTCCCCTCCCCCCTTTTTCTCTTCGCTTCTTGTGGACCTTATACTCGTAATGAGGCCTTTTATACTGGAGGTCCTTCAAGATGCTTCGTAGCAGCTTCTTTCTTCTCGCGCGTGTGAGGTAGTGGGGGGGGGGGGTAGAGGAGGTGTTCTACGAGAGGGAGGAGGCGTTCTAAGAGAGAGGAAGAAATTAAGGAAGGGGGAGAGGGATGGTGGGATGGAGAGAGGGAAGGAGGGAGAGGGGGAGAAGGGAAGAGAGAGTAGGGGTGGGGAAGAGGAGGCAGAGGAAAAAGAGGAAAAAGAGAAAAATGAGAAAGAGAGAGAGAGAGAGAGAGAGAGAGAGAGAGAGAGAGAGAGAGAGAGAGAGAGAGAGAGAGAGAGAGAGAGAGAGAGAGAGAGAGAGAGAGAGAGAGAGAGAGAGAGAGAGAGAGAGAGAGAGAGAGAGAGAGAGAGAGAGAGAGAGAGAGAGAGAGAGAGAGAGAGAGAGAGAGAGAGAGACCAACAGACAGAAAGAGAAAAAAAAAACTAATTAAACGGCAACAAACGGGGGAAAAACAGAAAACGAGATAGACTCGAAACCCACAATAATCTAAAAACGATCTGTCACACTCATGGCCCACTTGAACCACGAAGAAAACGGGAGAGGATCAAGCGAGACAGAAAATGGGTGATATTCCTGCTAATAGCTCGAGTCTCCATGAACACTGCTTAAGGACGGGACCCATTAACCCATTAGGCCCTTAGAGTAGCACGGTGTAAGGAGAGCGACTGGAAGGGGCAAAGCTGTCACTAATATCTTTATCCTTTAAGGTTATTATGAGCTCAGAGAAAGTTATCGGGAAAATATTCATGGTTGGAGAAAAAAAGGAGGCAGGGAAGGAGGGCGGGGAAGGTGGAAGGGAGGAAGGGAGGCAGGGGGGGGGGGGGAAGGGGGGGAGAGGGAGGAGAGAGAGAGAGAGAGAGAGAGAGAGAGAGAGAGAGAGAGAGAGAGAGAGAGAGAGAGAGAGAGAGAGAGAGAGAGAGAGAGAGAGAGAGAGAGAGAGAGAGAGAGAGAGAGAGAGAGAGAGGGAGAGAGAGAGAGAGAGACAACTTAAAAAAACAGACAAACGAAAAAGATAACAAGAACGAAAAATAAAATAAACCAGCGAAGAGATATCCGAACTAAGTCTTCTATCGCATCAAGAAAACTTCACTCCGTCCCAGACACGTCTCCAACTTGAATCTCACGAAGTTCCCGGAAGTTCAGGAAGATCTTCGAAGGCGCATCTCCCGGGCCCGCCCGCTGGGGACGCTCGCTCGCTATTAAAGGGCTATCTGATTACCGGGGCGTAAATAATTAATTTATCCCCGATCGCAATCTATTTAGGTTGTCGTAAAATGGGCCGATCTTTCAAGAAAAGAAAGAAAAAGGAAAAAAAAGCGTTGCCATGAGTACGACAGGAGATCCTCCTTACAAGGCCGACACACAAGGACTCGGGAGGCGGTGCGTTTGCAGGGCTATTTATCTGTCCGAGATGTACGATCAAGGAAGAGATTGCGCAGCTTCTTTGAAGGATCACCGAGAACTTCGAGGGCGGTCGCACGCCGGAATGAATACAAAAAAAGGTTAAGGGTCATATAATGAGATACCTATTTATATATATATATATATATATATATATATATATATATATATATATATATATATATATATATATATACATAATATATACACACACACACACACAAATACATATAAACATGTGTATATGTATATGTATATATATATATATATATATATATATATATATATATATATATATATATAT
>NW_028234407.1:16995357-17002857 GCF_977035675.1 Penaeus japonicus
GAAGGAAGCAAGGAGGGAGAGAGGATATAAAGAAGAGAAGGATGAATGGCGAGAGGAGGGAGGGAGGGAGGAGAAGTGCAGATGAGAAGATGAACTTAAAAAAAAAGCAATAAGAATAGAAATAACAATAATAAAACAACAACAACCACAACTATAATATTAATAATAATATTAATAATAACCGAAGACAAACAACCAAAATTATATGCAAAATATAAACGTTAAAGGTAGAAAAAAATATATTCCTCCTTGTTGCCAGATTACATTCATAAAAGCTTTTATAGGATTTCTTCATACTAATTCCTCAGCTTGAGAGCGAATTAAGTGTCTGCTTTTGCGTCTGCTCAGCCGGCTGTCTGCTCTGAATGCTCGTTTGCCGAACGACGTGTCATCTTGATTATCTGCTTGCTGATTGGCTGCGGATCTTGGCCAATAAGGACGAAAGTTTTGCTGTGCTAATTTCTTTGCTTTTTCTCTTTTCTCTCGTGAAATAATTTTTTCTTTCGTCTTTCATGGATGTGAATAAGGACGGACGGACGGACGGACACACACACAAACGCAAATATTACACCTGCAATCATACACATACACAAAAACACAGCTATAATCACACACCTACAGTCACAAACACACTTGTTCTCACTCCCGTTTCCTTCTACAGAGGGACGTCTGCGTCATGCACAGACTCACACGCGTGCAACGGAGCATATAACAGATACTCAACACTGGTTAACGAGATGAGATCCCCCTGTGGCTCCCCCTGTGGCTCCCCCCCCCCTGCCTCTGCATTCCTACCTCGTCCAGCTGACATGTCCCTTCCCCGCTCCCCACACCTCCCCCACTCCCCAAACCTCACCCAACCCCCCATCCCCCAAGCCCCAGCCTTCACTTCTCCCCAAACCCCAAGCCCCGCCCTCTCCCCTTCCCTCAGCCCGCCCACCTGTTCCTCCTCAGTCGAGTCGAAACGCGGCACTCTATCTTCCGCTTTTGAGGCACCTGCAGATTAATGGGCCTCGCTCTAAGTGCCTCCGTGTTGGCCCTCGTGTAAAAATAATCGTGCATCACTGGTGACGAGGAACGGCAATCGAGGCGGGCTTATCTTTCCTCCCTCTCTCTCTCTCTCTCTCTCTCTCTCTCTCTCTCTCTCTCTCTCTCTCTCTCTCTCTCTCTCTCTCTCCTTATCTCCCGCACTCCTTCTCTTCTTCTTTCCTTCTCTCTCTCTCTCCTTCTTTCCTTCTCTCCCTCTCTCCTTCTTTCCTTCTCTCCCTCTCTCCTTCTTTCCTTCTCTCCCTCTCTCCTTCTTTCCTTCTCTCCTTCTTTCCTTCTCCCCCTCTCTCCTTCTCACCTTCTCTCCCTCTTTCGTTCTCTCCCATTCTCCTTCTCTCCTTCTCCCTGTCTCTCCTTCCCTACTATCGATATATCTATCTATCTTTATTTACCTCTCAATTCTTCTCCTTCCTTTCTCCCTTCCTGACTCTTATCTCCCCCTTCCTTATGTCTCTCATTTCATCTTTCTCTCACTACACCCCTCTTTCTCTCCGCCCTCTACCACTCCCTCCTTTTCCTAAAGCTATATATATATAAAAAAAGTTGTCAAGCTTGCCAATGCACTTTCAACTCAAGTTTCAGATGCGTTAAATACTGCTAAAACAGGGAAGGCATTGACGTTGAGCTTGCAGGTGCAAATCAGATTTTTTGGGAAATAAAATAGAATAATCAGTATGCCTCTGATGATCGTAACTTTGCAGTAGTAATGATGATCATGATGAAGGTGACATCGAAAACAACAATTAGTGTTAATTCTACTAACAATGTCGATCCAGACAATTATATTATTCAGCTGATCGCCTGGTACTTACTGGCAGCTCGTTATAGTCCGCACTCACTCACCTGTGGAGAGAAAACACGTTAATTGTTTTTGAAATTACGAAAATGACATTACCATTACGGAGCCTCATAAATGGCACCAATAATATTAATTGTAATAATCATTACTGTTATCATCATTTTTGTCACAGGGATAAAAAAATAATCATAAAACTACTACTACTACTACTATCAATTATCATAATGTTAATATCAGCAACATTAACAATAATCAATCACTAATCAATGACGTATTGCATAACAATATCAATAACAGGTAATCAATAGCAACAAAATAGTAATATCAACAATAGTAACAAAACTGATAATAATAGCAATAAGAAAAAATAATAACAATAAAAAACAGTTGAAATAATAGGGGTGACAATGGAGATAATAAAAAACAACAATAATGAAGATCGTAAAAATAATGATATTCAAGATAATAACAATAGGAATAACAATAACAACTGGACATACGACAAATGGATTCCTAGCCCTAAAAAAAGGAGAAACATTTAACCCGCACCCAAAAAAAAACAATTCTTTTGTTCATCCCTCTCTTTTCTAGACCCTTTTGTCCCTCCCCTCAACCCCTCCCTCCCACCCTCCCTCTCTCGTTTAATACCCCCCTCCCCTCCCCACCCTTCTGCCCACCCTCTTTCGCCTCCTACCCCTTTCACTCCTCTCCCACCCCCTCCCTCTCTCACCTCCTACCCTCCATCGCTACCCACCCCCATCCACCTTCCTCCGCCTCCTACCCTCCTCCACCCATCTCCTATAATCCCTTCCCTCCCTCTCCCCTCCCCTCCCCCGTCGAGGACAACGGAGGGGACCCGGCAGATAAATGATACAATTATTCCCTCCGTGATAGGTGGAGTGTCGCGCTATTAATCATCGGGGAATGTGAACAGACGGGAGGCTCCCGGCACGCACGCGAACTTCATTCCCTCTTGCCCTGCACGCCGCGCCGCCGACGCTGCCTTCGCCCTGGGGTCTCGGGCCGCTTTTTCGATGGTTTGCTTTATTTACGGATTTATTCGTTTTTTTTTTTGTGGGGATTTCTGGAGGGAGGGAGGGAGGGAGGGAGGAAGGATAGGGGAGGGAGGGAGGGGGAAGGAGGAAGAGAGAGAGAGAGAGAGATGGAGAAAGTGAGAGAGAAAGAAAGAGAGAAGGAGAGGGAGAGTGAGAGAATTTCATCTGATGAAGATCGATTTGGCTGAGCCGATTTTAATTTGTTATGCTTTAGAACATGCATATGCACAGGTATTCGCCCACCTACACACACACACTCTCTCTCTCTCTCTCTCTCTCTCTCTCTCTCTCTCTCTCTCTCTCTCTCTCTCTCTCCCTCTCTCTCTCCCTCTCTCTCTCTCTCACACACACACACACACACACACACACACACACACACACACACACACACACACACACACACACACACACACACACATACACACACACACACACTCACACACACACACACACTTTATCAATCCCCATAATCCCACAAGCCGCAAAACAAAAATAGTAATAACAATGAAAAAGAATAGATAAATAAAAATAAAATAAAACTACTACCAAAGAGAGTCCCGAAACGCCACTGGGCCTAAAACACATGAAAGCCTCAGGATGGAATTACCCGTAGTAGAGAAGGATACGGGTCAGGATAATCTAACCCCCCTGGAGGAAAGAAGAAGGAAAGCGACAACATAAGACCAAAAAAAAAGAGAGAGAAGGAGAGTGGGAGAGAGGGAGAGAGGAAGGGAGGGAGGATAAAAGGGAGGAAGTGGAGAAAATAATGGGGGAGAGGAAGGGGGAGGATGAAGGAAATGCTGGAAACAGGAGACAGACAGGGGAAGTAAGGCTGAAATTTGGCTGCTTTTCTTTATATAGGGGATAAGAGAGAGAGAGAGAGAGAGAGAGAGAGAGAGAGAGAGAGAGAGAGAGAGAGAGAGAGAGAGAGAGAGAGAGAGAGAGAGGAGAGGGGAGAGAGAGAGAGAGAGAGAGAGAGAGAGAGAGAGAGAGAGAGAGAGAGAGAGAGAGAGACACAAAGAGAAACTCAAAGAGAGAGTATGAGGAAAATTCCTTCCATCTCGCTACATAACCTAAATCATTCACTCACCATAACAGATGAATAAATCAACAGAGAGAACATACAAAAAATAAGGCCCCTATTCCCATCCATCCACACATCCACACGCATTTTCCTAACTAGAACTCGCCCTTAAGCCTTAGCCTCTCTCTAATAAAATATTTGCAATAATCCGACGCAGAGGGATGGAGGGGAGGGAGGAAGGAGGGTAAGAGCCGGAGGGAAGGGAAGAGGGGGAGAGGGGGAGGGAAGGGAAAGAGAGGGAGAGGGGGAAGGCAAGGAAAAAAGGGAGGGAGGGAGGGAAACAAGGGGGGAGGTGGGAGGGAAAGAGGGGGAGAGAGGGGAGGTGGGAGGGAAAGAGGGGGAGAGAGGGGAGGTGGGAGGGAAAGAGGGAGAGAGAGGGGAGGTTGGAGGGAAAGAGGGGGGAGAAAGGGGAGGTGGGAGGGAAAGAGGGAGAGAGAGGGGAGGTTGGAGGGAAAGAGGGGGGAGAAAGGGGAGGTGGGAGGGAAAGAGGGAGAGAGAGGGGAGGTTGGAGGGAAAGAGGGGGGAGAAAGGGGAGGTTGGAAGGAAAGAGGGAGAGAGAGGGGAGGTGGGAGGGAAAGAGGGGGGAAGTGGAGGCCTAGGGGGATGAGATAAGAGAGAGGGGAAAAATGGAAGAGTGAATGAGGGGACAGAGTCCTGGAGAGAAGGACGAGGAAGAAAGGATAACGGAAATTCGGGGATTTGGGAGCGAGAGCAAGAGAGAGAGAGAGAGAGGGGTGGAGGAGAGAGAGGGAGAGGGGAGGAAGAGGGGAGAGAGAGAGAGTGAGAGAGGAAAAAGGAGAGAGAGAGGGGAGAGGGAGAGAAGGAGAGGAGAGAGAGAGAGAGGGGAGAGATGAGAGAGAGAAGAGAGAGAGGAGAAGAGAGAGAGAAGAGAGAGAGAGGAGAAGGAGGAGAGAGGAGAGAGAGAGAGAGAGAGAGAGAAGAGAGAGAGAGGAGAGGAGGAGAGAAGAGAGAGAAGACAGAGAGAAAAAGGAGAGAGAGGAGAGAGAGAAAGAGAAGAGAGAGAGAAAGGGAAGAGAGAGAGGAGAGAGAGAAAGAGAAGAGAAAGAGAAGAGAGAGGAGAGAGAGAAAGAGAAGAGAGAGAGAGAGAGAGAGAGAGAGAGAAGGAGGGAGGGAGAGAGAGAGAGAGAAGAGAGAGAGAGAGAGAGAGAGAGAGAGAGAGAGAGAGAGAGAGAGAGAGAGAGAAAAGAGAGAGAAAAGGGAGAAAAAAGAGAGAGAGAAAAGGGAGAAAAAAGAGAGAGAGAGAGAGAGAGAGAGAGAGAGAGAGAGAGAGAGAGAGAGAGAGAGAGAGAGAGAGAGAGAGAGAGAGTCCAAAAGAGGGAAAAAAGAGACAGAGAGGAACAAAACACGAAAGGGATGTAAGAGAGCGAAAGACGGAAGAAAAATAAAGAAAGATATATGAAAGGCAAAGCGAGAAAAGAAAGCGAAGGAGAGAAGTGACATCCAAACAGCAAAGTCCGCCGAGAATGAGCAGAGCAAAGCGAGATCCCGAGAGCAGAGGCAGGGCGCCGGCTCGAGCGAGACACTTCAGAGGTGACACGCAAGACACGAAGTCGCCGTCGTCACGATCTCCTTTCACGCTCCTTGGCGTCCGTCCGGGGAGCCAGCGGCGTGAGGAACGGATTACCACTTGGACTATACTCTTCTCTCTCTCTCTCTCTCACTCTCTCTCTCACTCTCTCACTCACTCTCTCACTCACTCACTCACTCTCTCTTCACCCTTATGTTTCTACCTACTTGCTTGTCTCACTATATCTCTCTCTTCTCATATCACCATTTATTGCAATAATCAAATACAGTACACCACTCCTATAATTCATGCCCTCCTTGCTTATGAATCCCTGGTATTTAAAAGTATTATATCCTTAATCCTGGCTGACTCAGTCGGACGTTCCTGTCAACATCTTGCTGCTGACCGATCTGGATTCCTACTTGTTGAAGTCAGCAGACTCTTTCCTGTGAGCAGTCGTATGTTGATTATAATGCGTCCATTTTTAGCCTCTTGTCATTCGCAGTGTTCACGTTCTCGTGTTCCTTAAAATTCCTGAATGCAATGGCGCTCTCAGACCTATCCCTGCCTCTGTGGACAAAATTCGGCTTCAAGGAAATAAATCCTTCTTCCCACGGTGCCTCGCTGTTAAACTCCGATGGAGATTAACGAAGTGAATTCCTCGCGGGACACATCAATGCTAAACTACCTGATATACGATGCTTGCCAGCCTGTCTTTCTGCGTGTTTGTCTCTTACACGCACACACATATACATACCAGTGGGGCCCAGATGCCATCATAGTAATTGTTTACATATCTATTGATCTTCTAAAGCAATTTCCAAGCCACACACACACACACACACATACACACACACACACACCAATGTCGACACGCTGATGTCCTCAACACATTCTCCGTTCGCCTCGTGAGGAACGCGAAGCACGTCGGACACGGATGCCTGCTGAGGGACATATGTCTGACACGTTGACCGCTGTTGTGACACTCTAAGCTGTGTCAGTGAGAGAAATTCATAATCCTGCGTGTCAAAGCGAGTAACTTTTGACTGACGATAATTAAACGCGACGTGGCGACATGCGCGTAATCAGAGATCAATAAAGAGAAATAAATATTCCACTTACGACAAACAAGAGATTCATGGAACACCTGGTCAGAGCAAGCAAAGGATTTCTACGTCAAGTGGAAATTCCTGAGTGTGTCCTCCGGCTGCTGCTAGAATTCCAAGAACTAATTCTAACATGACAAGAATCCTTTAGCTTGCTAGCATTAATACCCAAACACATCCTAGGACTCCCTCTAGTCTCTTTTTCTAGTCTCTCCCTAACCCGACGTCTCTTCTTCTGAGTCTTTTAACACAGCAAGTGTAACACGACTCTACTATTGACTCCAAAAGTTACCTTTCCTTCTCTCTCTATCCACTCACTTCTTCCAGTGCCTCACCTCTGCGAGCGGCCGCTACAAAAACTGGTCGCGGGACAGAAAAAAGAAGGAAGAAAAAAATCGGACCTTCAGAAGACCCCGAAGGACGCGAGCCCCCCCCCCCCCCACTCCTATCCCTTCCAACCCGCCCCCATCTACCCTTCCCTTTCACTCTGCATACACCATATCTTTCGTTATATAGGAGAGGGATGGAGGGGGAAAGGGGGAGGGAAGGAGGGAGGGAAGGGAGAAAAGGAGGGAGGGAGGGAGGGAAGGAGGAAAGGAAGGGAGGAGAGAGAAAGAGAAAGAGAGAGAAATAGAAAGAGAGAGAAAGAGAGGGGGCGGTATGAGCCCAGTTGCGAAGATGCAACAAGAGAGAGAGAGAGAGAGAGAGAGAGAGAGAGAGAGAGAGAGAGAGAGAGAGAGAGAGAGAGAGAAACAGAGGGGGCGGTATGAGTCCAGTTGCGAAGATGCAACAAGAGAGAGAGAGAGAGAGAGAGAGAGAGAGAGAGAGAAACAGAGGGGGCGGTATGAGCCCAGTTGCGAAGATGCAACAAGAGAGAGAGA
>NW_028234407.1:17007857-17025357 GCF_977035675.1 Penaeus japonicus
GTGTTTATAGTGGGTGGCGTCTAAGAGCTGCATTGCATTGCAACGTTGCGGGGATGAAATCAGTCCATTCAGGCACTGGACAACGTGCATTTCATTGCCCCGCCTATGCAATGCAAGGTCATCGTAAATATCTGTTGGCTGAGAATACTAATATATAGATGACTAAATAAATACAACAATGAATTTAAAACATATCATGATATTATGAGTATGTGCAACACACATCATCGGAAAGACTTAAAATCACACATGTATGACACAAGAACCGATCAACTTCTGCAATGCAGTGGACAGACTTCCCTTTATTAAGTAAATAAATCTCCTGCCGCTATGTAAATAAATTCGATATTACCAGGGAGATGAATATGCACTAGCTCTGAGTGAATCATTGCCTCTGTACCTCGATTCAATTAAAATTCAATGTAGTGAATTAATCTAACCACAATATCCTACATGCCATGTAAATTCATGACGCAGTAAAAACACCGCATTTCTCTCTCTCTTTTTCTTTTTCCGCCTGTCTCTCTCTCTGTGTTTATCTATCTGTCTATCTGTGCACTTATTGGTATCCCTATTTTTTTGCATATCTTCCCTCTAATCCACATTTTTTTCGGAGTACAGTTCATATTTACTCTTCGTTTCTCTTCCCCCCCCCCCCCTCACCCATCGTCCGAACCCCTTCGCCCGCCCTCCTACTTAACTAGCGTATCACATCCTTAATAAATCCCACAAGACAGAGCAAGCTATCTTCGCAAAACGCTGACAAGAGTGGGGGGTACGCATAATATTAGCCATAATAACAACTAGACGAGCGAACAAACGACGATAATCCTGATAACAACCATGTTCTCGATTGCATCACAACAACACGAAGATGACAACGATAGTGGCAATATTGCAATCTCGCTCCGCACCGGCGTACGAGCGAGTTCGAGCGAGTCTTTCTTATTTACGAGGTCACAGGAACACCCACTCCCTCTTCACTTCTCTAAAGACCAGATTTCTATTGCCTAGGTCCTCTCTCTTTCGCTTACCTCTTTTTTGAGGGTGGGAGGGGGAATGGGGGAGGGGCATGGAGGAAGGGGGAAGGGGAGGGGGATAAGGGGATGGGGATGGCGATGGGGATGGGGGAGGGGTGGGGGTGGCTGTTTTATCAAGTTGTTTGCTCTTGTAAAGTCTTTATCACTGCCTTTTACAGCTCGCCTGGCTATAATTAAATGTTGTGCATTATCAAATGAGCTAATTATAAATCTTCCTTGATAGATATTTTTTTTTCTCTAGTGGAGATTTTATTCGTTCTACTTTTTATTGGACTTTTTTATATTCGGTTCTCCCTCTCTTATTATCAGCTGTTTTAAGGTTCTCGCGGGTTCACTTTGTCCCCAGCGGCGAGTCTTCCGCGTAGGTTTGAGTCTTCGAGAGATGGGGAGAGTTCGCCAGCGACGCGACGTCTTCATCGTCTGACTTCCTCGGACGTTGCAACTGTCGAGGGCGATCGGGATCCTGCGCTGTCGCCTGCAATTCGTGCATATTTTTTCTCTCTCTCTTTCAGCTCCCCTCCCCCCCCTGGTCTTCACTCGCGTAGTTCATTTTACATTTTACATTTCATTTGTTGCTTGAGAGAGAGAGAGAGAGAGAGAGAGAGAGAGAGAGAGAGAGAGAGAGAGAGAGAGAGAGAGAGAGAGAGAGAGAGAGAGAGAGAGAGAGAGAGAGAGAAAACAAAAACAAGAGAGAGAGAAAGATAGAGAGTGGCAAATAAGACAATAGAAGAATAAAAAAAAAGGCTAAATACCAACAAAATCAAAATGAAACTCGATCACAACCAAGAACCGGCGACCGAAGAGCCTTTCAACGCTGAGGGAAACCGAATTCACGTCCCCCCCCCACCCCCGTCATTCCCCATTAATGAGCGACGTAACCCTGTGTCGAGCCCCTGCCCCCTAGCCCCCTACCCCTAGTCTTCTCGCCCACTTGCCCCCTCTCCCCTTAGCTCCTATTCCTCATAGCCTCCAATCCTCCTTCAGGTGAGTCAAGGAGGAAGCGGTGAAGAGGAAGAGAGAGGGAAGGGGAAATGGGGAAGGTGGATTAAGAAGAAAGAGGACTAGGCAAGAGAAAGTGAAGACTAAACGGAAGGAAAAGAAGGGAGGGAGGAAAGAAGAGAGGGCGATGGGGAGGGAGGGAAGGCAAGGTGGAGGGAGGAAGAGAGAGAAGAAGGGATTGAGAGAGGAAGAGAGGGTAGAAGGGAGGGAAGGAGAGAGAGAGAGAGAGAGAGAGAGAGAGAGAGAGAGAGAGAGAGAGAGAGAGAGAGAGAGAGAGAGAGAGAGAGAGAGAGAGAGAGAGAGAGAGAGAGAGAGAGAGAGAGAGAGAGAGAGAGAGAGAGAGAGAGAGAGGGAGAGAGAGAGAGAGAGAGAGAGAGAGGGAGAGGAAGGGAGAAAGAGAGAGAGAGAGAGAGAGAGAGGGAGAGGAAGGGAGAAAGAGAGAGAGAGAGAGAAGGAGAGAGAGAGAAAGAAGGAGAGAGAGAGAAAGAAGGAGAGAGAGAGAGAGAGAGAGAGAGAGAGAGAGAGAGAGAGAGAGAGAGAGAGAGAGAGAGAGAGAGAGAGAGAGAGAGAGAGAGAGTAAGAGAGAGAGACTACCTGAAAAGAAAACCCCACCACATTACAAATTACAAATGGACCCAAAGCTGTGTACGGTAAACAACCCAACCAGCAAGACCCACACCAAAAATCAATCGACCAAAGAAGACGAAGGCGAAAACAAATCACCCGAACAATATCCCACCGAGACAGCCATAAATAATTGCAAAAGACTCTCCCAAGACCCGATTATGACATCACGCAAGGAGCTCGCTGTCTCGGGGAAACTAATTGCGCGCGACAAGTTGCAGATGTCCTCCGCCAAGCCGCCAAGCCGCGCTTTTGTTTTTCTCTTTCTCATTGTTGGTTGTCTGCCTCCTCTTCTTTGATTAATTTATTGTTCCTGTGCCATTTATCTTTTTTTTTTCTTTGCTCGCGTAGCTGCTGATTCAAAGAAAGATTCGTTAATCGTTAATTAAGATGCTCATTGTCAAACTTCATAAATACAAATTGGGGTACAGAGGGAAGGAGATGAGGAGGGGGAAGGTGTGTGTGGGGGGGGGGGGGTACGGGGAGTGAGGGATGAGAAAAACGGAGAGAGAGAAGGACAGAGTGGAAGGTAGTGTGTGTGTGTGTGTATGTGTATGTGTATGTGTGTGTGTGTGTGTGTGTGTGTGTGTATGTGTGTGTGTGTGTGAAAGAGAGAGAGAGAAAGGGAGAGAGAGAGGAGGTGGGGAGAGAGAGGGAGAGAGGAAGAGAGGGGGGAGAGAGAAAGAAATAGACAGAGAGAGAGAGAGAGAGAGAGAGAGAGAGAGAGAGAGAGAGAGAGAGAGAGAGAGAGAGAGAGAGAGGGAGGGAGAGGGAGAGAGGGAGAGAGAGGGAGAGAGAGAGTTAGAGAGAGAGAAAGTTAGAGAGAGAGAGAGTTAGAGAGAAATAAAGAGAGAGAGATAGAGATAGAGAGAGAGAGAGAGAGAGAGAGAGAGAGAGAGAGAGAGAGAGAGAGAGAGAGAGAGAGAGAGAGAGAGAGAGAGAGAGAGAGAGCGAGAAAGTAGATGCAAACAGACAGAAAAAACGAGAGAACAAATAAAATCAAATAAAAAGCCTCACTAACTAGCGGCCCCCGCCCCGCCGCCCGCCGCAAAGGCAAAGGCACTGAACACGGCTCCCACCAGACTCCATCCGAGATATGCAAATGCACTCGAGTCCGGCCGAGACAAGCACCGACGTGTAAAGCGAGGACGGACAGATAGTGACCCGTCGATCTTTATCAATCCGCTTTCAGTTAACGGGCTCCGGATCGGGTCCCATTACCACGGCGGGATCCTCAGTAGAAGCAGGAAGGCATAGGATACCATGCCAGGCCGTCACGCGATGCTCGTTTGTCACTTTGCACTGTTAATGTCTTTGCATAATTGGTGCTCAATTGCGGTAAATTCTCCTCCTACAGAGCCTAGTCCATTTCATGATATGTATTAATGAATATTATTTTTCTCTTTCTCTTACGGATCTTTAAATACCTTTCTCATTTGGTTTTGTTTAAATGAATACCTTTCTCATTGTTTATCTGATGCTAATCTAACCTCAATACAGCCATTAGTATTGTATCTCAAGTCAATTATTCTGGTTTGCTTAGATAACATTATCTCAGTCGCCTGTCTACAGAATTTCAGCTCCTGTTTTATAAGAGCATAAAACGTCTCAGCACAATGCCAGACATTTCTCCGTAAAGCAGCCTCGCCAACGCAGCATCAGTGTCCTTTGTAGAGCGCCGAAGAAACTCCCAAGGAGATCTAAAACTCTCTCTGCCTCTCAATATGTACAATTATCTGCCGGTTTTGCCCGACGTGGCTTGCACCGTAAATCAGGAGGCCTCCCCTATTCCCTCCCTTACCCCTCGCATCCCTCTCCCCATTCCCCTCTCCATTCCCTCCCCCCCCCCCCCCCGATCCCGCGCCATAACTCACCGCCGATCCTCCGGTGGCATCTAATGCCAATCTACAAATCATGAGCTTGTTCTATTTATCACGGAAATACCGGTCCGAGAGAGAACTGTTTGCGTTGCCGCGAGCTTTTTAATCAATCAAGATTTGTTGACCTGTGAAGATTTTGCCCGCTTTCTTTCGTCTCCCGTCGACCTGTTTGTTTTCTCTTAACACTTTTCTCTTATGAAAAGGAAATACATAAATTCAGAGGAGGGAAATAACCTCTTCGCTTGTTGTTCTTATTCTTATTTGTTTACATGTTTTATTGCGTTTCTGTTCTTCCTCGTAATCGTCACGGTTATCTTCTTTGACCTTTTTTCACCTTGTCCTCGTTCCTCGTTCCTTCCTCCTGCTCTCGTGTTTCGAAATCCCACCTGCTGTGGCGCATTTTGCGGGCGTGACATCTGTTTAAACCCGTGTCGGAATAGGAAGGAAGGGACGGGGTATTCTGGCACGCGCCCCACCCCCTCCCCCTACCCCCTTCCATCAACAGCTGGTTGGTGCCGAAAACCCGTTACTCATTTCTGTGTCGACAGGTAAGTAGGGCTTGCAAGCGAAGGGCGTCTTGTACTAATGTTGCATTTACTCGTCTAACGCCTTTTTCTTTTACCCTTCTTTTCTCTTTCTGATTTGTTTTTACCATTCCTTTTCCCCCATCCCCTTCTCTCTTTCTCTCTCTTCTCCTCTCCAGAAATATATTTTTATTTCAACATGCCCTCTCCAAGCATCCATCCTCTGTACCCCCCCCCCGACCCCAGGCCTACCCAAGACGGAACCCTGGGGAGCGACCCTACCTCATTACGTGAAGTGTCCTGGTTCTTGGGTGTCGGCCAAGAGAGTCGATAAGGAGGGTTCTCGCACAGGTATTAATCAGGCCCGGGGTAATTAAAATGTACCGCCGACGCGCTGGACAAAACCAACGTTTAGTACGCTGACTCTCGGACGAAAGGCGTGTTCGAGGCCAGCCTAACGGTCGAAACGGAGCTTTTTGAGGAAACAGTAAAACACGGGAGACTTATCGGAGAAAGCTGTGAGGAACGTGTAGCAGTTACTGAGTAAAAAGGGTTGGAGTTATCAGACTTCAGAATCAGGTGCTGGACAAACACGACTGAATGCCATATCTCTGCGAGGCAGAATTAGGAGGAAAATCGTTGAAATTGACGAAATTAAATAAAGCCAAACTGCAGAAGACAAGACAGATATCCGAAGCGAAAGGCAAGGCGCACACGTCAGCCCTGATACCTCGAGTGAATTCGATAAGGAGAACCAGGCCACAAAGGGGAAAATAATTGTCTTCCTTTTGTCTTGATGTTCGGCGGCGCTCAACTGATTCGTGGCTACATAAAGCGTGATTAATAGTCGCTCGGGAGAGTGAAGTCAGGTTAGGCAAGAGGAGGAGGAGGAGGAGGAGACGGGGGAGTGGGGGGACAAGACAAAGCTATCCAAAAACTACAGCTTTAGTGCGTCTCGGGGGGGAGGGTGTGATCGACCTAATAGCACGCGGGCAATAATGCGATTTTCACTTGTTTGTCTATTTGTCAGTTACGCCCAATTAATGACGAGTCGGAGGGCGTAAAAGTTGTTTAGGGCGGGGCCTCCACCGGGGGGGGGGGGGCAGTCTAAGTGGCACCGTCGGGTCTTCTAAACGGGCCGAGTCACCGTGCCAACGGGAATGCAAAATATAGTAACTAAATTTGATATTAATGCTAGACATCTTTTTCTTCCCTCCTGGCCTTCCCTCTCCATCTCCCTCTCCCTCCCCCCCTTCCCCTCGAAGCTGAGACACAACCTGCATACGTAACAAGGATTCCGAGGACAAGATTTACCCAGGAGATATGGCGGTTTATTTCATTCGATGTTTGTTCTGTAACATTAACTCTCGCTTATTTTTTTTTTCTCTGACTGTTTGTCTGTCTGTCTCTCAATCTCTATCTGTTTACCTCTCCTTGCTCTCTCTTCCTCGTTACTCCTTTTCCCCCTCTCCCCTCTCCCTCTTCCCCTTCCCCCCCCCCCCTGTCCCTCTCTCCTCTCTTTATCCCCATCCTTCTCTCCTCTCTTTCTCCCTGACCTTCTCTCCTCTCTTTCTCCCTGTCCCTTTCTCTCCTCTCTCTCTCCCTGTCCCTCTCTCCTCTCTTTCTCTTTATCCCTCTTCCCTTCACTCTCTCCCTCTCTTCTTTCTTCTCTCTTTCCCCCTCTCCCTCCCCCCCCTCTCCCTCTCCCTCCGCTATCAAATGTCCACAGCAATTGCTCCGGATCATTAGTTCTCTTTTTAATTGGATTTACTTGTTAGGTGAACAAAAGCAGGCGGGAACCATGTACGTCACGTGGCATCTATTCATCATCTATGTTATTTTATTTCTATTCCTGAGTAAATCTCGCCTTGCGCTCTGTTAGAATTTCATGTTCGGATAATGCTTACGTTTGTAATTGTGGTATTTTTTTATGTATGTAGCGGGATACTCTCACCAACCACTCATACTCCCGCATGCAAGCATGCAAACAAATAAATGAACACACACACACACACATACTTATATATATGCATTATATATAAGAAAAAATACCTATGCATATATATATACATATATATATATATATATATATATATATATATATATATATATATATATATATATATATATATATATATATATTAATATATATATATATATATATATATATATATATATGTACATATATATATATATATATATATATATATATATATTATATATATATATAACAGTTTATATATATACATATCTATTATCTATCTATCTATATATATATATATATATATATATATATAATTACATATACATATACATATAATATATACATATACATAAATATATATATATAATTATATATATATATATATATATATATATATATAATATATATATATATATATTATATATATCTGTGTGTGTGTGTATGTGTGTATGTGTGTGTGTGTGTGTGTGTGTGTGTGTGTGTGTGTGTGTGTGTGTGTGTGTGTGTGTGTGTGTGTGTGTGTGTGTGTGTGTGTGTGTGCTATTAAAAATAAGAAATCGAAAGAAAGAAAACGGGCGGAAATCCGGAATGTGTGTGCAAGGCTCTCCAATTCCGGTCGAAGCAGAAAGACCACAAACATATTTATCTCCCGGCCTCCTGCCTTCCACGCAGCGTTTGCAAAGGGACACAACAGGACCAATCACGTCTTAAGAAGCGATCTGTGAGGGACCCCGCGCTTTTTTTCATCCAAGAAATGTTTGCTTCATTCCGTTTTCCATCTTGGTAAGTGGCGTAAAGCAAGGGCAAACAACAGAAAGGAAAGAGAGAGGAATAAAAGATCCAGGGGGAAAAGATGGAAGACCTTCGCGCAGGACGTGGCCGCGACGCCGAAGAAAATGCCGTCCAATTCTATCGCGTAGCAAGAGACGCCATCAAAGACTAAATCTAAAGACTACCACTAAATCAAAGATTCAGCTAGAGACTCAAGCTAAAGACTAAATTAACGACTCAACGCGATGCCACTTATCGTCTTAACACACTCTTCCTTATCTCCCCCCACCCCCCACCAGACAGCCAACCGCATCTTATTGGGCGCGAGAGACACTGAGAGAACAATGCACGAAGAACCCAGCGTCTTGCGAGGAATTTTACGAGACGGGTTAGACGGTAGAAAAAGAGGAGGAAAAGGGAGAAGAAGAAAAAGAGGATGATGAAGAAGACGGCGAAGCAGAAGGAGAAGAAAAATAGGAAGTAAAAAAAAACAAAAGTTTCATAAGTGTAAATGAATGACTGCGATGCGTCTCCTCAGCGTTGCCTTATACAGTGAAGGGTAAATACACAAAGGGTGGGAAAGGGTGAAGGGTGAAGGGAGGAGGAGGAGGAGAAGGAAGTGTTCTGCAAAGGAGAGGAGAGAGAATGAGCAATAAGACAAATAAAGGGAAAGAAATCGAATGAAGCAACATGAAGACAGCGGTGTATGAGGCTGTCAGGCTAACAAATCACACTGAATTCGCGTTGACTCCGGCTCATAAAACAGACCTTCCCTCCTCCGCTAACCCCTAAAAGGCAACGCAAAAGGGAGACCATAAATTAGGCGATGTATAAAAGCAATTATTGTTTGGTGGAGACGGGCGAGAAACAGCTGATCTGAATGAAAATGCAGAGCCAAGACAAACAACCGAGGGACATCGCAGCGGTCGAGGTAAACAATGTGCCAGACGCTTAAGCCGGAAAGAAAAGGCGGCAAAAACAGGGGGCGGAAACTCCTCATTCTTGTAACTGGGAGGGAGGGAGGGAGGGAGGGAGAGGGGGCTAGGGAGGGAGGGAGGGAAAGGGGGCTAGGGAGGGAGGGAGGGAAAGGGGGCTAGGGAAGGAGGGAGGGAAAGGGGGCTAGGGAGGGAGGGAGGGAAAGGGGGCTAGGGAGGGAGGGAGGGAGGGAGGGAGGGAGGGAAAGGGGGCTAGGGAGGGAGGGAGGGAAAGGGGGCTAGGGAAGGAGGGAGGGAAAGGGGGCTAAGGAAGGAGGGAGGGAAAGTGGGCTAGGAAGGGAGGAAGGGAAAGGGGGCTATGGAGGGAGGGAGGGAAAGGGGGCTATGGAGGGAGGGAAAGGGGTAGGGAGGAGGAGGGAAGGGGGCTTTGGAGGGAGGGAGGGAAAGGGGGCTTGGAGGGAGGGAAGGAAAGGGGTGGGGAGGGAGGAGAAGGGGGTAGAGGAGGGGGGAAGGGTAGGAAAGAATAAGGGGGTAGGGAGGGAGGGAGAGAAGAGGGCTAGGGAGAGGGAGGGAGGAGGAGGGAGGAAGGGAGGGAGGGAGGAGGAGGAAAGGAGAGAGGGAGTTAGAGAGGGAGGGAGGGAGAGGGGTAGGAAAGAGAGGGAGAGGAGAGAGAGGAGAGGGAGAGGAGAGAGAGGAGAGAGAGAGGAGAGAGAGAGGGGGGAGAGAGAGAGAGAGAGAGAGAGAGAGAGAGAGAGAGAGAGAGAGAGAGAGAGAGAGAGAGAGAGAGAGAGAGAGAGAGAGAGAGAGAGAGAGGAGAGGAGAGGAGGAGAGAGAGAGAGAAGAGAGGGGGAGGAGAGAGAGAGAGAGAGGGGGAGGAGAGAGAGGGAGAGAGAGAGGAGGAAGAGAGAGAGAGAGAGAGAGAGAGAGGGGAGAGAGAGAGAGAGAGAGAGAGAGAGAGAGAGAGAGAGAGAGAGAGAGAGAGAGAGAGAGAGTGGGGGGGGAGGGAGCCTATATCCACCCTGCAGCAGCCCCTCCTCTCTACAGTCCCCGCCCCCTCGAGATCATTCCATCCACAAAATCCCAAAGAGGACCTCCATCCATCGCCCTGCAACATAAACAAAGCAAAGTCGCCCCTGAGATGAAACCAAAACAAGCGATGATCCTCGTATGTGAGAGAGTACACGGAGACTCCCAACCTCGAGAGACGGCGCGGGGCGGACGGAGGGCAATGGAAGAGCTCAGAGTCGACTTCGGATACTGCTGGAGGCGGAAGGTCGCGTGGGTATGCTAATTAGATGGGAAGCAGATCATTGGATTAGCCACAGGATGGTTATCTGATGGGGAAGTGTTACTGTCGGCGCCGATACTCTTTCTGGTTCTCGCGCGCGAGGTCCTTGGGGCTGGCTGGCCGAGCGATACCGAGGGCTGCCAATGCCAGTCATTTCCGATCTGCTCGCGCGGGGAGGAATTCCGGGAGGTTTCGATAGCTTAAGTCGGTGCTTGATATTGCTATCGTTGTTATCGGTATTCTATTAACATCATTACTGATATTTATTATTCTCGTTATTATTAGTAGTAGTATTATCAATGTTATTATTATTATTATCATTATTAGTATTATCTCACTATCATTACTGTCATTATTATCATCATCAACATTATCATTAATATTATTATTATCCATATCATCATTATTAATATTCTCATTGTTATAATTATTTTTGCCTTTATATTTGTTATTACTGTTATTGTTATTATCGTTATCATTACCATTACTATTATAATTATAATCATTGTCATTATCATAAAATGTCTTAATATTACAATAATAGTTTCACCACTGCTATCGACCTCAAAATAACACAGACAATAAAAATAAAAGCATCCATACAAGCAAGCGCATGCAACCAGATACCAAAAAATGAAATCGACTCCAAGTAAAAAAAAAAAAAGTTATCAGAAAGGTTGTTAAGGGCTGTCGTCTCCCAAACCCGGAGAAACTGGCACAAGGGAAGAGTTACCAGCCATTATAATTGTGAGTGTCAGGCGTGTTAGACACATTTGGGAGGAGGGGGAGGGGGGTTAGAGGGAGGGGGAGGGGGATCGGAGGGAAGGGTAGGAATGAAGGATGAGGAGGGATAGGAGGGAGGGGAGGGGGTGCGGAGGGGGGGAGGGTGATAGAGATCTCTACGGCGCATCCATCACCTCACTTGTTTCCTTGCCACCTACTACACGCCTCACCGGGGAGATTCCTTATCGCTGCCTCCCGGTTCTCGGGGGGATTCCGATGCCAACGGGATATGTATGAGATGGGGAGGGAGGGAGGGAGGGAGGGGAGAAGCGGAAGAGGCGGCGGCAGCGATAGATAGAAAAGGTAATAATTTACTTCCTCCACACATAAAATAGAGAAAGAATCGAAAACAAAAATGAAGACAATAGATTTAGTTTCCCAAAAATATTCGTAATCCCACTTCATTCCTAAAAACATTCCTAAGAGTTTCCCTCCCGCTCCCTCTTCCTTCCTCCCCTCCCCAATCCCCTTCTTCTTCTTCTTCTTCTTCTTCTTCTTCTTCTTCTTCTTCTTCTTCTTCTTCTTCTTCTTCTTCTTCTTCTTCTTCTTCTCCTTCTCCTCCTTCTCCTCCTCCTCCCCCTCCTCGGTGTCTTTATCTCGCGCCTGATCTCCCGCTGGTGAAGGCGGCACTGCTGTTACCACTACTTTGAATAATGTAGCTGATAAGAGGCTCGATAAACGCTAACTATAATAATATGATTATTATTATTAAATTACTGGCGCGCATTTTGTTCTGGCGCGGGTGGCTTGCTCTCATCCCGGCCATTATTTTCACATTTGTTTGATATTTTCTCGATTATCAAATTATATATCATCATTATCGAATTAGACATCATGATGGTATTGCAACCATCGCCAACATCAATAATACCAAGGAAGCCAATCAAGTGCAATTATAGGCCGTATCGCAGGCCGAGGGAGAAGAAACTGGAGACGGGGAGCAAAGTGCCCAGCATTAATATCACAAAAATACTTCCCTCAATGAATAATGGACGATAATAATTTCCCGCGTTCCAGCAAACAAACAAACACACAGAACAAGCCCTCCTCGACCCTCAGTCCCACCCTCCACCTCCCCCACCTCTTTCCTTCCTTCCTTCCTTCCCTCCTTCCTTCCTTCCTCTCTCTTTCTCTCTTCCCTCCCTCCCTCCCTCCCCCCTCCCTTCCTTCACGCACACAGTCACACATTTCTCCATAACGAGTCGAGCCGCGCTTCTTAAGGCGGCCATTTGAGACGGCGGCCCGGGCGTCGTCGCACCTGCTGCCGCTCGCACACTTGTTATGCGACGCGACGGCCTCTCCCGCGGGGGCTGTGGAGGCTCTCGGAGCGTCGCCTCGGTGTGTCACTGTGGCGGCCGAGGGGTCATCACGGGCACGGACACTCTGAGGGAGGGGGTGAGGAGGAGGAGGAGGAGGAGGGAGTGGAGGAAAAGGAGATGGGGAGGGGGGTGAGGAGGAAGAGAAGGAGGAGGAGGAGAGGGTGAGGGAGTGGGGAAGGGGGGAGGAGAGGGAGGGGGAGTGGCTGGAGGGGGAGGAGGAAGAGGAGGAGGAGGAGGAAGTAGGGGAGGGGGGAAGAGGAGGAGGAAAACGAGACCAAGAGCAGTAGGAGGAGGTGGTGAAGGTGTAGTAGGAGAAGAAGAAGGTGTAGGAGGAGGAGGAGGTGTATGAGGAGGAGGAGGAGGAAGAAGAACAGGAGGGGGATTAGGAGGAGGAAGAGAATGAAAATTAAAAAAGAGGATGAGGGGAAGAAAAAGAGGAGAAGGTAAATAAAAGAAGTCGAGGAAGAGACGGAGGTGGGGGATAAGGAAGAGGTAAAAGAAGAAGTGTAGGAAGAAGGGGAAAAGGAGAAAAAGAAATAAAAAAAGGGGAGAGAGGGAGAGAGGAGATCCGGGCTGAGAAGGGAGGTCGCGTCTTGGCCATATTTCGCCTGGCCAAGCCTTCAGGTGAGAGAGGCGAGGCTTACCTGGAAAACGGTCGGGAAACACACCGACTTTTGGCTTTGGATCAGTTTTTAGGAACAATTCGCACCTTTTGCAAATAAGCTTATTCTCTCTCTCTCTCTTTCTCACTCTCACTCTCGTTTTACTCACTCTCATTCTTACTGTGTGCGTGTGCATGTGCGATTTGTGCGTGTGCTTGCGCGTGTGCTTATGGATTTGTGTATATATATATGTGTGTGTGTGTGTGTGTGTGTGTGTGTGTGTGTGTGTGTGTGTGTGTGTGTGTGTGTGTGTGTGTGTGTGTGTGTGTGTGTGTTATATATATATATATATATATATATATATATATATATATATATATATATAATATTCATATTATATATATATATATATATATATATATATATATATATAGAGAGAGAGAGAGAGAGAGAGAGAGAGAGAGAGAGAGAGAGAGAGAGAGAGAGAGAGAGAGAGAGAGAGAGAGAGAGAGAGAGAGAGAGATTGACTATGCAGGTCTCAAGCACACATGCTCATTATATTACCTGCATGTGCTTTTTTTACATCCCGGGAGTGTTTCCGGGAAAGCCCACCGCCGGCCGCTCGTTCCAAGGAAATGACTTCGCGTACGCACTCACTATTGAGGATCCGTTCGCGGGAAAAGCATAATAAAGTGACGCCTGATCAGGGTTTCAGATTCCCTTCCATTTATCATCCTCCTTCGCTCTTTCTTTTTTATTCTTCTCCTTCTTCTTCTTTTTTTTCTTTTTCTTCATCTCCTTTTCTCCTTCTCCTTCTCCCCCTCCTCTTCCTCCTCCTCTTCTTCTTCTTCATCTTTTTCTCAATGTCCCCGCCCCCTCCCTGGCACAATCTTACCTGCCATGCATATTTTCTCCCCTGTCTGCCTGACTGTCTACCTGTCTCTCCGGGAGCCTGTTACTTTAATTACCTCCATCAGTGTCTTGGTGGCTCCCAGCATCTTCCTCTCGCATCCCCTGCGTCTGCAACTTTTGTACCTCGGCTTCTACGGATGTAAATGGCCTGAAGAAGTGAGGGGGTGTGTGAGGGGAAGGGGAGGGGATTGTGAGGTGGAGGGGCAAGGGGTTTTGAGGGGGAGGAGGGTGGGGGAGCGGGATTTGGAAAAGCAATAAATACCTCTGTCAACACTTTTATTATTTCTGTAAGTGAGTCTCTTTGCCTCTCTGTCTCTGACTGTTTGTCAGTCAGTCTGTCTGTCTGGTTGTCAGTACATCTGTCTGCCTGCCTGTCTTTTTATATCTCCCCTTACCTCATAAAAATAAAATAGCAATCCTATTCTCTCCTACCCCTCTCTCTCCTCACCAGCACCCACGCGGAGTTTTTAAATACTAATCGAGAATCACATCACCTTCTTCAAGATGCATATGACTCTTTACTTAATAAACACAGCCTTATCTCTCCCTTGGCAAACAACGCGACAAGAGCCATCAAACCATGTGCATAAAGAAAATAAATACAAATATATGAGTGTTACTCCTATTGTTGCTTGCTGTTACTTTTACCACCGCTACCATGCGCATTACTGCTCCGACTACTATTACAACTACTACTACTAATATTACTACCACTTCAATTCCTTCTACTCCTACTACAACTACCTCTACCAACAACGGCAATAATAACGCAAATGACAAACAGATAAAGCAAGCAAAGCCACGCAGATGGTCGCTCGTTCCAGTAACCCCAAAAAATATCAGTCCGCCATAAAACCCGTTAGCACGAGAAGCCGCCATGTTGGCAAATGGCAACTGGAGGTATCGGTGATTGAATGCAAAGTGCTTCATTAGAGTTAGTACATCAAGCGGTGTTAAAATGTAAGGAGGCGAGGGGAGAGGGAAGGGGGAAGGAGGAGGAAATCTATCTATCACATTCACTCCTTTTCTTTTTCTTTCCCCTCTCCCTTTCCCCTCTTCTTTCTGCCTCTCACACTTTTTTTATTCTTAGCCTAGAAATGAATCTAAAAAAAATCTCTTTTTTAATTCGTTCTCTCCCCTCCCTCGTATCGTTTCTTTCTTTTCGTTTCCCTCTTGCGCATGGAGGCGTGAGAGGGAGGAAGAGAACTGTCATGCGCGAGAGGGAGGAAAAAGAGAAAAAGAAAAGAGATAGAAGATAGCAAGATATGCGCGAGAAGGACGAAAAAAGAGGAAAGGGGGATAGGGAGAAGTGATGAAGAGGACTGAAGAAGAAGACAAAGAAGACAGAGAAAAGAGAGGGATACATGCGCGAGAGGGAAGAGAAAAAAGAGAAAGGAGAAGACGTGGTAGTAAGAAGGAGGACTAAGACTTTCAAAAGATGAAGTTGTAAAATACATGACTGATAATCAGTCAGGTTTCATGAGTTCGCATGTATTATCAAATTCTTAATAGGAGTTTTGTGTCAAGAAAATGGAGAAAAAAACGATGACTATTATTACCATCATCACGATGATAGCAACAATAGTAATATAAAAAGAATTATGAAAATCCAATATATATAACAATATTGATAACGATAATAATAACAATAATAATAACGATAATAAAATGATGTTAAAAAAAAGTAATTACATCAATAATAGCAACAAAAATATCAGCATAATAACAAATAAAATAAAAGGAAAGCAACGCGAGGTGAAAAAAAATGGCGAAACCTGTTAGCGATAAATGTGCTTGTAACCGCTGCTTATCTTCATTACCTGTATTCTTATCTTAAATCCTGAATTATGCGCATTCCTCCTTCTATTCTCGTTTTCTGTTGAACACGCCGTTCGACCCTCTTTTTTTTCTTTTTTGGCGGTTCTTTGCGCCTTGGTCTC
The DNA here is from genome assembly GCF_977035675.1 of Penaeus japonicus. Taxonomy (NCBI): domain Eukaryota; kingdom Metazoa; phylum Arthropoda; class Malacostraca; order Decapoda; family Penaeidae; genus Penaeus; species Penaeus japonicus. The sequence continues at coordinate 17,023,459 of NW_028234407.1, forward strand.
GTCTCTCTGTCACCGTCTCTGGTTCTCTCTCACTCTCTTTTTTCCTTATCTTTCTTTCTCTCTCTATTTCTCTTTCTTTCTCTCTCTCTCTCTCTCTCTCTCTCTCTCTCTCTCTCTCTCTCTCTCTCTCTCTCTCTCTCTCTTCTTATCACATACATACCCACATATGAACACGCGTGTCCAAGACTACGGACAAGCATGCCTGTCTCCTTGCACACTTCACCCTCAGCAAGCCCAGCATCACCTTCACCTCGACTCTTGCCTCCTCCGAGATTCTCTTACCAGGCCCAAGTGTCCCCGTTCACAAACCATTGCATTCAATCCTTAAGAAAATAATTTCCCCTCCTGCACCCTCCTCGCAATGACTCCTCCCCTTACCTCCCTCCCTCTCATCCCCCACCCCACCCCCACCCCCCGCGGTTGCATGATCCCATCCACCAAGACTCCCACCTCTAAAAATTCCTAGAAGACCTTGGCGGCCTACTTCTTGTTCGGGTAGATCAGCGCAGGTCGATGGATATGAGACGTAATGGCAAATAATAAAATAATCGAAAAATTTATTGGTGAGACAGGGACACACACACACACGCTCTCTCTCTCTCTCTCTCTCTCTCTCACACACACACACACACACACACACACACACACACACATATATATTTATATATATATATATACACACACATTATGCATATACATGTATATCAATCACCCAAACAGGTGTGGTGGATGCAATAAACTTGTTCAACCCGTCATGCAAATCCCACAAAGGAGAAAGAGACAGAGCGATAATCAGTCGGACATAAATCTCCCCCAAAAGCTCAGTCAGCAAGACAAAACAATTAATCAAAAGAAACGTTTCCCTGATAAGAGCGGTCGCGAATAAACAAACCACTCTCGCGACGAAACCCTCAGACGAGGAGGCTGGCGCGTTCATCGGCAATAAAACACACACATGGACACAAATAAAAAATTTAAACCATATAAGTATGCTCAAGCACACGCACACATACGCACGCGTGCACACACACACACACACACACACACACACACACACACGCACGCACACACACAATCACGCATAAACACACATGGAAGCCTTGTCTTTACCCCTCTGGATAAAGACCACTTTCCCCAGCCTCCTGGTCGCCCAATCCTCAGGGTCAATCAAGTCTAATGTTTAAATATAAATTAATGAATAAAATGTTCAAACCGTAGTTGAAAAAATAATTAAGAATAATGGACGATAATCAACGCAGGTTTGATGCCATCAGCAGATCGACGAGATAATGTCTAAAATATCCAAACCGGCTACGACGGGTTGTACGCGCTTTTTTATGAACAAGTTGCTTATCTATATGATAATAATGATAATTCCAGTGGGAAATAATAATAGTAATATTAAATCTATTAACAATAAAATATCACAAAGCTGCACGAAGGCCCGTGGCTCTCAAAGCAATACAAATCTTTAACTACGCTGCAAAAGAAATATGTACACACTGTACTATTTATCTATAAGCAGCTGTTCGCAAATTAGATCCAACACTAATTCCCGTGTCTGTGCATATATAACAAGGCAACTCCCGCAAGAACAGCAAGGGTCCCACCGACTGCGTGCTCGCGGGCCAACACGGCACCCCGAGGGATAGCCACAGTGTTCACACCTGCACACGAGTTACATACAAATATAAACTACTCTCAACAAGAGGGCGTAAAAACTTGCAGCGCCACTCATCAAGTGCGTCAAAGAACCTCGGGTCGGGTCCGCTGCTTGCGAGATTGAAAGATAGATATTATGATCACAAGCGCGGACACCGAGTCAGAGCCAGACTCCGAAGAGCTCTGCTGTAATTGCTGAAGACGGACTCGGAGCAGCGTCTGCACTACGCAGCAGAG
>NW_028234407.1:17027857-17032857 GCF_977035675.1 Penaeus japonicus
AATTAGTTATAACGTGCAATTATTATTCATCGGCGCATCGTCAGCGGATATAATTGCTGCTCAGCTATTCAACAATAATAAAATAATAGCCAGTTGGGCATCATTCCCCTCCCTACACCCCATTAGCCATATCCCTTCCCCCACAAACTACCTTGTTCTGCAATAGCAATGGACTCGAATTTGTTACCACTTCTCTGACCAGTCCATAATTACCCCATTAATAGCCATCATGATCTTCTATTACCCCGCCCATTTCACACCTCCCTCCCTCCCGCCTCCTCCCCTCCCCCCACTCCCCCTTGTCTCTCGAAGAACCACCTGGGGGCCGTGCCTTCGGAAAATCTCCAATCAGACGCTTTCTCGGAACACACTTACACTTCTCTTTTCTTCATTCTTCTTCTCCTCCTCTCTCTCTCCTATTTCCATCCACCTTCCCTCCTTTCTTCTTCCACCTCTCCTCCGTTCTTCCTCCTCTTTTCTCCCCACTATTCCTCCACTCCTCTTTCCTTCTCCAACACCCTACCTCCATATTCCACCTCCCCTCCAGCCTCCACTCCTTTCTATTCCTTCTCCCTCTCCTCCCTCCTTTATTCCCTCCCCTTTCAATCCTCCCTCTCTTCTTCCCCTTCCCTTACCATCCTCCCCCACTTCTCCCCCTCCCCAACTCCCTGTACCAAATCTCCCCGAAAGAGCCTGCCCCACTTCTCCCCCTCCCCAACTCCCTGTACCAAATCTCCCCGAAAGAGCCTGCCCCACTTCTCCCCCTCCCCAACTCCCTGTACCAAATCTCCCCGAAAGAGCCTGCCCCACTTCTCCCCCTCCCCAACTCCCTGTACCCAATCTCCCCGAAAGAGCCTGCCCCACTTCTCCCCCTCCCCAACTCCTGTACCCAATCTCCCCGAAAGAGCCTGCGCCACTTCTCCCCTCCCCAACTCCCTGTACTCCCCTCCCCAACTCCCTGTACCAAATCTCCCCGAAAGAGCCTGCCCCACTTCTCCCCCCCCCCCACTCCCCGTACCCAATCTCCCGAAAGAGCCTGCCCACTTCTCCCCTCCCCAACTCGCTGTACCACGTCTCCCCGCAAGAGCCTGCCCCACTTCTCCCCCTCCCCAACTCCCTGTACCAACTCTCCCCGAAAGAGCCTGCCCCACTTCTCCCCCTCCCCAACTCCCTGTACCAAATCTCCCCGAAAGAGCCTGCCCCACTTCTCCCCCTCCCCAACTCCCTGTACCAAATCTCCCCGAAAGAGCCTGCCCCACTTCTCCCCCTCCCCAACTCCCTGTACCAAATCTCCCGAAAGAGCCTGCCCACTTCTCCCCCTCCCCAACTCCCTGTACCAAATCTCCCCGAAAGAGCCTGCCCCACTTCTCCCCCTCCCCAACTCCCTGTACCAAATCTCCCCGAAAGAGCCTGACCCACTTCTCCCCCTCCCCAACTCCCTGTACCAAATCTCCCCGAAAGAGCTCCCCAACTCCTGTACCAAATCTCCCGAAAGAGCCTGCCCACTTCTCCCCCTCCCAACTCCCTGTACCAATCTCCCGAAAGAGCCTGCCCCACTTCTCCCTCCCAACTCCCTGTACCAAATCTCCCCGAAAGAGCCTGCCCCACTTCTCCCCCTCCCCAACTCCCTGTACCAAATCTCCCCGAAAGAGCCTGCCCCACTTCTCCCCCTCCCCAACTCCCTGTACCAAATCTCCCCGAAAGAGCCTGCCCCACTTCTCCCCCTCCCCAACTCCCTGTACCAAATCTCCCCGAAAGAGCCTGCCCCACTTCTCCCCCTCCCCAACTCCCTGTACCAAATCTCCCCGAAAGAGCCTGACCCACTTCTCCCCCTCCCCAACTCCCTGTACCAAATCTCCCCGAAAGAGCCTGACCCACTTCGAAGCGTTCACTTCCCACACCGTCTCCCCGAAGATGACGGGCCCCCCCCGACCGCACAATGACCGCGCTGAAACTCATCTTGTCATTTCCACCTCGGCAACACCTCATTTGCTCTTCATGAGGAGAGCTAGAGGTGAGCTCAAGTGTATTTCATATTTGTAGTTTCTTAAGTCAGACTTTCGAAGAATGGGACATCGATGCGTTAAGGAGAGGAAGAAAGTTTATCTATGATGTTAAAAAAAAGCATAACGAAACATTTTCTTCGAAAAATAATTGTCCTTAAACAAAGAAACAGGAAAGAGGAAAATCAATTACGATGGAAATCAAACAACAGTTGATGTTAAAAAAAGCATAACGAAAAATTTTCTTTGAAAAATAATTGTCCTTAAACAAAGAAACAGGAAATAGGAAAATCAATTACGATGGAAATCAAGCAACAGTTAATTCTGCCTTGAGGGCACGTAAGGTCAGGTCGCTGAAGAACCAATGGTACCAGGTAAAAAAAAAAAAAAAAAAAAAAAAAAAAAAAAAAAAAAAAAAAAAAAAAAAGTGCATAAAATGGTAACACTTAATAGAACAATGATATAACAATAGCAATCATCATCATAATAATAATGATATTGACAAAATTATCAATTTATCATTTTGAAAATTATAATACTAAAAAAGTAATGATGATGACCCTGGTAATGATGATAACGATAATCAAGCTGACAAAGATAAAATAGTAATAACCACGATTATTTTCTCTTTGTTGAACGCACTGCCAATGGTTTATTATTAGCAGTCATTATCATTTTCATCGTTGGCCCCCAGTTGTGATTTTATTCGCCCACGTCCACAAATCTAATTGTGTCTGAACGAACAAGCAGTCATAAATCGTGCACACAAAAACCTACATATGGACAGAGTTCATGTGGCGCTGTGCATATTATCTCTTTGGTTATCAGTGTCCCATACTTTCTCTGACTCCTGGTACAAATATATACTGTGGAATAAATTTCTCCTGTCTCTGAGGGGGAGGGAGGGAGGGAGGGAGGGAAGGGGAGAGGGAGGGAGGGAAGGGGAGAGGGAGTAAGGGAGGAAAAGGGAGAGGGAGGGAGGGAAGGGGAGAGAGAAGGGGAGGAAAAGGGAGAGGGAGGGAGGGAAGGGGGGAGAGAAGGGGAGAGAGAGGGAGGGAGGGAGGAAAGGGGAGAGGGAGGGAGGGATGGATGGAAGGGGAGAGAGAGGGAGGGGAAGAAGGGGAGGGAGAGGGAGAGGGTGAGTGAGAGAAAGGGAGAGAAAAATTGAAATATAAAGACAAACTAAGAATCTAATTCTTCAAAAGAAATTCAACATCCTTCTTCTATTCTCTTACCTCTACCTTTATTCCAATTGCCTTTCACCCTTGCATATCCTTCTTCCCTAATCATCCTCCAGTTCTTCCTTCCTCCCTATCTTCCTTTCGCCGTATCTCCTTCCTCTCTCGACCTAACATCATCGCATGCTTCTCTGTGCCACTTTGCCAACGGTCCATTTAAGCTAAACACCAGAACTAATGTTAACAACTACTTGGCTAAACATTCTCTGGGATCACTATCATAATCCCAAGCCGATGCATTTGATAAAGAAAAGCCATAATTTATCACCGCAATGGTCGTTATCTTTATCATTATCTTCGACATCGCCATCACCATCACTCACGCAATTATTACTGTCATTACTACCCTCCTTATGATCATCATGATTTTCATTGTGAATTATCACAATTTTGAATCATCGGCAATGCAAACCAAACTGGAGATTGTTTACAAATCCTTGTCTATTATGTTTCTTTCTCTTCTTCTATTGTTGCTCTCTCATTCCCGCCCTCTCTTTATCTCTCTCTCTCTCTTTATCTCTCTCTCTCTCTCTCTCTCTCTCTCTCTCTCTCTCTCTCTCTCTCTCCTCTCTCTCTCTCTCTCTCTCTCTCTCTCTCTCTCTCTCCTCCCCCTCCTCCCCCTCTCTCTCTTTCTCTCCCTCTCTCTCCTTCTCCTCCTCTCTCTCTCCTCTCTCCCTCTTCTCCTCTCTCCTCTCTCCTCTCTCCTCTCTCCTCTCTCTCCTCCTCTCTCTCTTCCTCTCTCCTCTCTCTCTTCCTCTCTTTCTTCTCTTTCTCTTCTTCTCTCTCTCTCTCTCTCTCTCTCTTCATTCTCTCTCTCTCTCTCTCTCTCTCCCCTCTCTCTATCTCTCTCTCTCTCTCCTCTTTCCTCTCTCTCTCTCCTCTCCTCTCTCTCTCCTCTCTCTCTCTCCTCTCTCTCTCTTCTCTCTCCTCTCTCTCTCTCTCTCTCTCTCTCTCTCTCTCTCTCTCTCCCTCTCTCTCTCCCTCTCTCTCTCCCTCTCTCTCTCTCCTCTCTCTCTCTCTCCTCTCTCTCTCTCTCTCTCTCTCTCTCTCTCTCTCTCTCCCTCTCCCTCTCTCCCTCTCCCTCTCCCTCTCCCTCTCCCTCTCCCTCTCCCTCTCCCTATCTGTCTGTCTTTCTCTTTCTCTTTCTCTCTCTCTCTCGCTTGCTAGCTCGCCTTTACAAGGTCCGCCTTGTTGTCAACAGGTCAGGAAAGGGATATGTCCCTCCCCCTTTCCCTCCCCCTCCCCTGCACCCACACACGCCCGTCAGGAAACCAAATTGCTCCTGCAGGGGCCACTATCCTTCTCCTGTTATCCCTCCTGACGGTGGCTGGATAATTTGTCTCCTTCGCCCTCTCAGTTTCCCTCGTCTATCTTCTTCTTTTCGCTGTTGCTCCTTCACGCAGAGAATGCCCTTTCTCTCCATTCCTCTTCTCAGCATCATCCCTGTCCTTGTCTGCCAGTCACTCTCTCTGCCCACTTGCGCCTTCCCTCAATTCCTCCTCCATTCTGATCTTCCTGCTCTCCCTTTCTCCTCCTAAATCCTTCCCTTTCTGTCTTTTCACCTAGACTGTTCCCCTTACATCTTCCTTTTTTTACCCATTAAGCTTACTTCTCACCCATGGCCAACATGACACCCATTTCGCGGAGCCTTTCATCTCACCTCATTAAAAGGACTAAAAAGAAAGGAAGAATAAAAACACGACTCGAAGTTAGGTGGCCGCGATCCTGTTAGCACGTCTGTCCCTCTTGCGCCAAGGTT
>NW_028234407.1:17045357-17052857 GCF_977035675.1 Penaeus japonicus
GCGCTATGACGCTGGCGACGCAGTGACGGAGTCGTGCGGTCGGGCGAGGCAGCTCGGTTTGCGGTCGGGGCAGCGTGGGCGGCCCGGCGATGCGCGATTTAATAACCGTGTGCCCGCTCATTCACACGTCCTTCACGCACTTGTCGAGGGCGGCTACAGTGGGGGCTTAAGAGGTTGGCTTGAGAAATCAAGCAGGAAATCGTTCATCTCTCTCTCTCTCTCTCTCTTTACACACACACACACACACACACACACACACACACACACACACACACACACACACACACACACACACACACACACACACACACACACATAACCACATATACATAAACATATATATATATATATATATATATATATATATATATATATATATATATGTATATATATGTATATATATATATATGTATATATATGTATGTATATATATATATATATATGTATATATATATATATATAAATATATATACATATATATATATATAACCACACATAAGAAAACACGCGTGTGTTCCTTCCGAAACTCCAGCCATGCAACTTGCAAGCACCCTCCTGTTCCCTTTTCGGGCGGACTGAGGAGGAAGTAATCTAATCTGGTCCCGAGCGGCGCCGCCCACCGCCAATTCCTTCGCTTCCGAGAGCCCTCTGCCTCGGCGGGAGGAGAGCGACGCCTGTTGAGCTCGGGAGAGGAGGATGCTTCTTTGGCTGATTGTTAACGGTGGTTGTCATGGTGATGGTGGTGATGATGATGTTGATGATGATGATGATCAACGTCACCTCCATCACAATCGCCACCAACGATCAACGAAAAAGCATCCTCCGAAGATCTCATCAGGCTTCATCATCACCATCGTCATCATCAATATTGTCATCATGATACTATCAATAATAAAAATACTAACAGCAATGCTAAGAATAACAGCTACAACAATAATAGCAAATATAATTACAACGATGATGATAATAATAAATATAATAATAATAATATAATAACAACAATGACAGTATCATCATCATCATCATTGTGATCATTAACATCATTATCATTATAACAATGCGACTAATACTAATAATAAAAAAGTAACAACCAAATAGCATAAAACAGATAACAAAGGAAAATAAACCACAAAAAAACAGGCGACCAAGACTCAAAAACAAAACCCATTTCCTTTTAATCACAATACCTGCCCCCACCAAAAAAAAAAAAAATAATAATAATAATAAATAAATAATAATAGTAATAAATAAATCAGAAAATAAATGAATGAATGAAACATGTTTAATAACAGCAATAAACGAGAGGTAATCACTAAGAACGAGATAAACGCTTTGATTTACACTTGATCCCTTACCTCGCCCGTTTAGCTGATGGGCGCGCAAGGAAAGCAGATTGAACTCTTAATGGGTTTATATCACCGTGTCTAAATAAACTTTCATATCGATTCTATCAGAAAAAAACCCAGAGAGGGGGAGGGAGAGGGGGAGGGACAGGGAGAGAGAGAGAGAGAGAGAGAGAGAGAGAGAGAGAGAGAGAGAGAGAGAGAGAGAGAGAGAGAGAGAGAGAGAGAGAGAGAGAGAGAGACGCCAGAGGAGGTTTTACGGCTGTATTTGCTGGGCTTTTAGCACGAGTAAAGACCATCAGCTGATTAATACAGCCAGGCCAATGTACCCGTCATTGTGTGTGCGTGTGTGTGTGTGTGTGTGTGTGTGTGTGTGTGTGTGTGTGTGTGTGTGTGTGTGTGTGTGTGTGTGTGTGTGTGTGTGTGTGTGTGTGTGTGTGTGTGTGTGTGTGTGTGTGTGTGTGTTCATTTGCACAGGAATCTTGCATCATAACCATTTATATATTTCCACTCACATATGTACAAGTGGACTTAAAAGCACATGCATCCTGACAGAGACCAAAGAAAAACAAAATACATTACAATAAAATCAAGTGGAAGCATAAACCGAGTCTACAGGGCAAGGCAAGCAGCAATAATGCAAGACGAAATGCGACAAGTCTGCGGCAGTTTATTAGCAATAATGCAACACGAGAGCGAAGGAAGGGGTGGCGAAAGGAAGGACGCCCATCCCCCATGCCCTAAGGACCTCGTAACATCTGGCCCGGAGTCCCGCTGTGGTCTCTTGAGGAACTGCAAAATGTATAAGTCTTATCTCCCGCCGAGAGATTTACCACACGAGGCCACTCGAAGCAGGCACTCGGACCCGTTCTGTATAAATATTCGAGAATTCAAATGCGGTTTGCCTATTTCTTGTTCGGGTAAAAATGTGGCTGGGCTGCGGCTAGAATGCGCTGCGAGTTTTCTGGATGTAGCTCTCGCTCTCTCTTTCTCCCTCTGCCTCTCTCTCCTTCTCCTTTTCTCTCCCCCTCTCCTTTTCCCGTTTCCATTTCACTCTCCCATTTTCTTTTTCTTCTTCTTCTTCTTCTTCTTCTTCTTCTTCTTCTTCCTCTACCTCTTCCTCTCCCTCCCCATCTCCATCCTCCTCTCTCTCTCTTTCTTTCGCCTAATCTGCGCTATAAAGTTACCAAATGATACTGCTGCTTCAGATCACTTCGCACACCGCACCAAGAGGTATCAGGTTCATTAAGTGCCTGACACAGCCCTTTTTAGTTCGACAACACTAGTTTGTTTATGTGCGATATAAATTAGTTCATGCTAATATTAGACATTCCCACAAGAAATCAAATACCACTCACCCTGAATATATCGCGATTTTATGGAGGTCCCGCGATCCCTCCCTCCCCCTCCTTCCTACCTTCCTTCCTTCCTCATTTTCACTCCCTTCTTCCTTTTCTCTCGCTCTCTCTCCTCTCAATCCTTTTCTCCTCCCTTCCTGTCTTCCTCTTACTCTTTCCTCCCTTCTACCCTCCTTACCTTTCTCCCTCCCTCCTTCCCTCCCTTCTTCCTCGCTCCCTCCCTCCTACCTCGGAACCAGATCAACACCATCAAAAAATAAACTTACGGACCTAAAAGTCACCATTCTATCTTGACTTCGACAGTTACTCCCTCTACACCTCATCCACCCCCCCCACCCAACCGTAATCCCAATCCTAGATCCCTTATTTGCATTTTCTTCCCGACAAAGAATGTTGGCCCTGGGGAAGGGCGCGGATAAAGAAAGAGCCAGATATCTTTTTACATGCAGAAGGACACAACGGGGAAATGGAAAAGGAGTCAATAATCATGATTGATAATTAGGTGCATATTGAAGGACTAAATATAATGTAAATAAAGGATTTTAGAAAGTGATCCTTGGAGAACAAAATTAAATGAAAAAAATAAGACAGAACGAATGAGAAGGCGACGGAAAAGGAAGGAAGAAGGAAATAAACAGGGCAGAAAAAAATGAATTAAAAATTCAATGTAAGAGAGAGAGAAAGAGAGATAACGAAAAAGAGAAAAAAAGAGAGAGAGAGAGAGAGAGAGAGAGAGAGAGAGAGAGAGAGAGAGAGAGAGAGAGAGAGAGAGAGAGAGAGAGAGGGAAAAAGAAAAAGTTAGTTAAATGAAACATTGTTTGGATGGGAGGAAATAAAGAAAAAAACTCAACACAACATGGATGCGAAGGATAATGAGAAAAGATAAAAGGCGTGACGGACAACCTCCGGATTAGTGCAGCGACTCAAGTTCCTTCTGTAAGGATTTACCTAATCAAGGAAAGTTTTAATTGGCGAATACTGCAAGCGAAGGGATTATTCGCTATCTTTTCCATCTGCCCAATTAGCTGCTCATCCTCACTTCTGTCTGCACAGTAACTCATTTCATTATCACAAGTGTTTTATATGATTAAAAAATAAATGGTCAAAAAAACTTTTATCTACATCTATCTATATTTATATTATTTACTAAAAATGACGTTGTCGGGATGTATAATCAAGAATTAAAAAATGCTTACGCAACTGAGTCTATTTTTTCATCCTTCAAAATTAATGGCCAAAAGTATAATACCTTTTCAATTAGAAAAAAGTCGAAAAAAATCAATACTTCATTCCTATCTATAAAAACAAACAATTGCCGACTTAAAAAAACGCTAAACCATGAAATCCTCTTTCGAAGCATTCGAAACTTTTAACGACGCTTCACTTTTTGAAAGTTGGTGAACATCTATGAGTTTATATCGTCTATATCCGCATCTAGTGGCGTCATCTTCCAGAGAGAGAGAGAGAGAGAGAGAGAGAGAGAGAGAGAGAGAGAGAGAGAGAGAGAGAGAGAGAGAGAGAGAGAGAGAGAGAGAGAGAGAGAGAGAGAGAGAAAGGGGGGGAGGAGAGAGGCAGAGGGAGAGAGAGGGAGGGGAGGTAACGTGAAAAAAGTAAAGAGAAATCCTTAGGCAAAAGATAAAAGACACACGAGACAAAAAATATTCAAGAACATCACAAAAAAAAAAACATAAAAACGCAAGCATCCTCAACACACAATATGCTAAGTCAAGAAACCAAAACTCTAAACGACATGGACTGGCTCCGTAAATAAACCTGCAGGATTGCCGGATGCACTTGAATCGCGCTGTTATGGCCAACCGCAGGGGGTCTCGTGATGCCTCCCCCTCTGTCCCACCCCCCTACTCCCTCACTCCTGTTTCTTCTCCTCTGGCTTTCCTGCATCTGTTTAGTTTTGTGCATGTGTTCGGTTGATCATTTTTCTCTATTCGACATTTTTCTTCCTGCACTAGAAATATTACCATCTTGGAGAACATTCATTCGTATATGAAAAGGAACACTTTACGAGCTAAACATCGTCGAAATTTCAAACACCCTCAGGAACTTACTGCCAAGTCAAATTTCGTGCTTGTTCATGCGTATATGACCGAGTGAGTGAATGTGTGTATATATGAGTATGCGTGACCCTACCCTGTATATATGTATGTACTAATCCTGCAGTACCGCGTGAATGCATGCAAACCAGCCAAGCAAACGACGGGATGGAACAAGAGATTCCTTTACATCCGCTCATCACCGCGTAAAATTAAGAGAGAAAGAGAGAGAGAGAGAGAGAGAGAGAGAGAGAGAGAGAGAGAGAGAGAGAGAGAGAGAGAGAGAGAGAGAGAGAGAGAAAGAGAGAGAGAGAGAGAGAATGCGACCTAACACCGCGGATACACAGGCACACTACCTTTTATTATTCCTCTAACATAATAAAAGCATTCCATCCCACACACACACACACTCATTTTAATAACCTCCCCCGCCACACACACTATGCCTGTCCACAATACCAACGACCAGAGATACGAAATAATAATAATAAAAGACATATGAAAATATTGCGCATCACGACCCTCTGCTGTTTATTACCCTTACGACCAGGTATTTATTTATGCAGAGGGCGCTGTTCTTCACGCTGCTGATCTTGCGCTTTCGTTTCATTTTTGCCTTTTTGTTTTTCCTTCCCTATTCTATTACTAATTTTATTTCTATTTTGAAGTCTTAACCACAATGTACCTTCTCTGTTGTACATCTGTTGTGACGTCAACCTGATAGTTTTCCAGAAGACAAACAATAAAAAAATGTTTTCTCTCCACGTGTTTCGAAACCGTCCAGGGGAGAGGTAGTGATTATGAAGTTTAAATAAAAAAGAATACTAATCTACATTAATTTCAATTAAGTTTAATTAATTAAACGCATAATCACACGAAAAAAGGAACGCAATACTTTTGCACTTATGAATAAATACATCATGTGAATACTGATTATAATAAAAACAAAAAAGTGAATATCATAATGGTAATGATAATAAAAATAACAATTATAATACCAACACAAATAATAATAGCAATAAGAGTAACAATAATAATGATAATAGCCAAAACAACAATAATAATGATAATAGCCAAAACAACAATAATAATAAAAACATTAATAATAAAAATAATGATAATAGATAAATGATGACTGATGAAGAATGATAAAACAAGCATCTTATCAGGAAAGCACTGACCATGCAAGATTGTCATGCAGTGTTAGACAGCTTTCTAAAACCTAGAAGTCCTGTTCTCCCGTCCTCTTATATCACTTTCTCTCCGTCATGAGCGTGTCATGAGGGAGGGATGTGTGCATGACGGAGCTGGAGGTCGGCGAGCGCGGCTTTGTATTGTAAGTCATGCAATGTTTTGACCCGAGTCTTGACCTCGCCCTCGCATATGCAGTGACCGTGCATGTTAACACCTCACCTCTTGTCAGGGTATTTTTTTCTTTCCCATTTTGAGTCTTGTTTCATTTTTATTTTGTCGAAGTTCTCTCTCATTAACTCTTTCTCACCCCCCCCTCTCCCTCTCTCTCTCTCTCTCCCTCTCCCTCTCCTTCTCCCTCTCCCTCTCCCTCTCCCTCTCCCTCTCCTTCTTCTCCTTCTCCCTCTCCCTCTCCCTCTCCTTCTCCTTCTCCTTCTTCTCCCTCTCCCTCTCCCTCTCCCTCTCCCTCTCCCTCTCCCCCTCCCTCTCCTTCTCCCTCTCTCTCTCAACACTACTACTACTACTAAAAAGGAAAAAAAATCACTCCCATTCTCATTCAGAAACCTCTCTCCTCTTCCCTGCAACTGATCGCTATTCCCGTCCCGGCCGCCCCTTGTTTCGGCAGGCGGCGCCAGCACATGCTTTCCCTGAACCCAGAACGGGAAGGAGTGCCTCGGCCCGCAGGTCAAACTGGAGACCGAGGTGTTCCCCCTTGGCCTTGCCCTTTGTTTTCGAGTGTCACTCGAAAACAAAGCACGGACAGCACGAACTTGGAAAGAGCTGAGTGAAGCGTAAATTACTGTTTTTGTGTGTGTGTTTTGGTATATGAATGCAAATAATTGAATATGCTTTTAAAAAGCATAAATGTGTGAGAGTGGATATAGTTTACCCATGACGCACCAACACATGCAGACACACGCGCACGTTTATATACTAGCCCATTTGCATACACATTTGCATGCATATAAACGCATACATAAATAATTCACCAAAGCTAACACGATGTAGAGCATGACCCAAACCGCATGCAAGGAATACACCATCACCACGCACCCCCACCCCCAACCCCTCTACCCACGGCCCCCAACCCCTGCAAGCATTGTAATTCAAACGAGTCTTTAGCGGCCGTTACGTCAGCACAAGATGGCGGTCAATTAAGTGGCTTCGCGGCCGTCCAGCCGAGATTTATCCGGCGTCTTCTTCCTTGTAGACTTAATCGCCGCTTGTTCCGTGCCTGCTAATGCTGAGGGCGAATGCTGTGTGTGTGTGTGTGTGTGTGTGTGTGTGTGTGTGTGTGTGTGTGTGTGTGTGTGTGTGTGTGTGTGTGTGTGTGTGTGTGTGTGTGTGTGTGTGTGTGTGTGTGTGTGTGGTAGGGGGGGGGGGCGGTGCATGCGCGTGTGTGTTTGAATGAACATGTGTACATGGATTTGTATGATTATGTGTATGCATCTATGCGTGCGTGCGTGTATCCCTTTGTGTGAGTAACTGGGAAGGGATAGTATATGCAGGTAAGTTGTTGATTTGACCGTGCATTTATCCACCATCTCTAGCCAAAGA
>NW_028234407.1:17062857-17067857 GCF_977035675.1 Penaeus japonicus
CTTGCATAGTACCCCCATCCATGTACATTTATGTATGACTGAATCGCCCTGCATGTGTACAACTGTACATATGCGTATTTATGCCTCTCTCTCTCTCTCTCTCTCTCTCTCTCTCTCTCTCTCTCTCTCTCTCTCTCTCTCTCTCTCTCTCTCTCTCTCTCTCATCTTCCTTCCCTCACAAACACACACAACTTACTCTTCATTCTTGACTCTCGTCTTTATGAACCCTTCCTGAAAACTTCCTTCTCTTATGTCTGACACTTATCTCTCTCTTTCTCTCATTTCCGCTCCTCGCTCCTTCTTTTACTTCGCTTTTCGTTCTTCCCTTTCTTAGCGTTGCCCTCTTTCTCTGTTCGAGTTTCCCCAAATTTCTATACTTTCTTTTGTCCTTCCTTCCTTCCCTCTTTATCTTTTCATGTCTTTCCATCGCTATTGCCATATTTTAAGTACAAGCACTCTCTTTCACTAACCTTTTTTTTATTATTTCCTTTTGAGAGCCAGATGAAGGGGGGAGGTGGCCGCCACGGACAGTCCGCGGGTTCAGCCACGCTGGGAAATACGCAACTCGTGCAAGCGGCAACCTCATCGGGGATCAGAGCTCGTAATTTGGCTCGCACATCCATGCACTCGCACTTAATTAGGATTTAGCGCCATCGACGCCCGTAAATAAACCTCGACACGCGTAAATAAACGAGAGGAAGAACGGTGCGTGAGAGTAGCTTGCAAACGCTGGAGTTAAGTTGAATGCTTTTTCCTGTGATCGAGAGAGAGAGAGAGAGAGAGAGAGAGAGAGAGAGAGAGAGAGAGAGAGAGAGAGAGAGAGAGAGAGAGAGAGAGAGAGAGAGAGAGAGAGAGAGAGAGAGAGAGAGAGAGAGAGAGAGAGAGAGCAACACCCGAGGAATTAATCAAACGCAGAATCTGATTGGTGTTACAACTTTTGTTCTCCTCTCCATCCAAAAAGTTTGCAGTTAAAAATAAACAATCATGTCTGATTCCTCCATTTCCGGGGCTTTTCAAATCAATCGAAATCTCTGAACCCCATGTTTGCTCTCTTTCAAATTTCACGGTTTTTCCCAACACAGAAATGAAATAATGCGTCTTATGGTAAGAGAGAGAGAGAGAGAGAGAGAGAGAGAGAGAGAGAGAGAGAGAGAGAGAGAGAGAGAGAGAGAGAGAGAGAGAGAGAGAGAGAGAGAGAGAGAGAGAGAGAGAGAGAGAGAGAGAGAGAGGGAGAGAGAGAGAGAGAGATCTGGAAATATCATCGGCAGGTTATTTCACCACCACAGCTGTCAAACCCTCGATGCTCACCACACTCCTCCCTCTTTTCATCACAACCTTCACCGCGCCATCACTCCAGACCGGCTACCACGCTTACCGCCTCGTCAGAGCCGTCACCACCTGTCGTCTAGCCACTTTACGGCCAGCCAACACTAACACGAACTCACACATGAAACCCTCAGCATTGCATCTATTTTACCAGCCATGACACGGCTCAGCGGTCTTTCTGTTGATATTCGGGTCTTGACGTGAATCCATAAATCTATCTATGTCTGTTCATCTATCCATATATGTCTACCAATCTAGATAAACGTGAGAATAAAAATTTATTTCAAACTCTTTCAAGGCGAATCAAACCCGCAACTCCTCTTGCATATCCCCAGCCTTGCCCCCACCCCCACAGCCCACACCCTGCCTTTCCCTAACCCTCCTCCACTTTTCTAGATCTCTATAACCCGCTTGCATTGGCCCAGTCCCCTCTGTCTATCCCTTGAAACCACACTCTGACCCTTCTCTCCTCCGGATTCTCCACTCCCAAGCTGTGCGAGGTCGGAGGTCACTGCTGCCAGGCACGGGAGGTCGGATCCGCGAGGATATGACCGCCTATTTTAAAGCCTGCAAGTTGCAGGAATCCCCTTCCCGCACATTCTTTCAATTGCAAAGTGACTTTTTAACGTCATTTAAATATTTACTCCTGCCCTTTCCGGAGTAAGGAGTATCGGTGGTTTATGCAAGACTCCTGACAAGGAGACTTCACAAACTTTGTAGATATAATTTTAGACGAAACACCAACGGGCAGAGAGGGGGGGGGTCAAGGGAGTAGTGAAGGGGGAGTCAGAGCTTTTAAACTACGCAAAAAATATTAAAGATTTTCTCCAGATTTTAACCTTACATGATCCAATTTCTTCACTGAACACAAAAGACAAATTCCTCGAAAATATTCGAGCATTTCAGGAATTACGACACCAATTTACCGAGAGGTTAATGGCCATCGAAAGCTTAGCGCCCAGCTGCCTTTAACTTATTCAATCATTTACTTATCCATTTATTCATAAATTACTGTTTATTACCAGGGGAGGAGCTGCGTTCAATGCTAAGTTTCTTTATTCGTTATTCTATTGGAGACTATGACTTGTGATAATCTCATCTGCAATCACATCTGTAGGTTTTATTTGTAAATTAAACCACACATTCATACACACAGGTGTGTAAGTGCGTGTGTGCGTGTATGTGTGTGTATGTGTGTGTATGTGTGTGTGTGTGTGTGTGTGTGTGTGTGTGTGTGTGTGTGTGTGTGTGTGTGTGTGTGTGTGTGTGTGTGTGTGTGTGTGTGTGTGTGTGTGTGTGTGTGTGTGTGTGTGTGTGTGTGTGTGTGTGTGAGCGTGTACATATGCTTGTGCGTGTGCGTGTGCTTGTGCGTGTGTGTGTGCGCGCGTGTAAGGAACCCCGTCGAGGAAGTACCAGGGACTGCACGCACCTCTCCTGACGCCAACCCGCGTCCGATCGGGAGAGAAAAGCGACGAGCCGAAGCGAAACGCGCGCGGCAACACGACTCCCTACTCAACAGCGCGATTATTCCGTATCGGTGATGGATGCCGGGTTTGACGACGCATGTTGCTTTCCTCGGAGGGTTATCTGGCGTCCGTCTTCGCCGCTCGCTTATCTCGACGCAGAGATATGCAAGGGGTTGGTGCATGGATGGATGGCTGGATGGGCGGGTGGATGAAGGGATGGCTGGATGGGTGAGTGAGTGAGTGAGTGAGTGAGTGAGTGAGTGGATGGATGGATAAAACGCTACAAATAGCACTGGAGCATCATGTAAATTTCGATAGGATAATTTACCCCTGTGTATAGTACTGTCGCTCCATAAGAATAAACAGATATGTGACCAGATGTTAGAGGCGATTATGAACCTAATGCCGAGTGACACCAAGTGTATCTCTGATTCAGCAGTGACTGACTTGAAACCATTTCAAAAGGCATTCGTGCATGTAAACATCTTTGGTCGCTATTTTCACCCTTGTCAAAGCGCATGACGCCCAGCATTTAGGCTTCGGGAATCGATACGCAAATGACAATGAGTTTGCGCTGAGAATAACGCTAGTGCAGCCTCTTACTTGTGTTTCTCCAGCAAGATTCATGAGTAAAACCAATGCCCGCCAACATGAATGCGGGATTATAATTGTAAGTGATCATGGCGAAGAACAAAATAAATATGAATGAAATTGATCATACGTATCAATCATCTCATTCCTAAATGGCATAAAATCAACTGGAAAATGGGGTCAAGTCTCGCAGTTCAGAGACAGGTAAAAGAAAATTGCCTCGGGCGGGTCGCCTGCAATGACCGAAGTTTCCCTTGACCCCCGCAAAGTAGCCTCTTGGATGTTTGGTTCAATGGATCGATGGATGATAGGTGAAAGCGGATGTTCATGAATTAATGGATGATAGGTGAATGGGGATGTTTATGAATGAATGAATGATTCGGCAAAAGGCTGAATAGCAGGTCAGATATCAAACCGATGGATGATGGATAAGTGGATAAATGGATGAACGGATTGCTTTTAAGATGGATCGATAATCTTTGATGATGGATGAGTAAACAAAGGGATGGATTGATGGATACGGATTCATAAAAAAGTATGTGGATGGAAAGTAAGTGGAATGATAGGTATGAATGAATGAATGAGGGGGGGGGGTGGATGAATGAATATGTGGAACTATAAGGATGCGTGTGCAATGTGCGTGGGTACGTAGCGGTAATACGGTGCTTGCGTGTGAATACGAAAGAGCAAGAAAAAATAGGACAATCGCGTTGATGAAAAGTGGTCTTAATATAATTATGTGTACCATTAACTTGCCCCCCTAAAAGATACTTGATAAATAGATGAATAAAATAAAATGAAGCAATATCCATCCTTTCTTATCAACGGGGTGGTTAAAACGTTTTCTTTAATATCTGCTTCTTCACAGGCTTCTGAGGAAAGAGAGAAAGTGAGAAAGAAAGAGAGAGAGAGAGAGAGAGAGAGAGAGAGAGAGAGAGAGAGAGAGAGAGAGAGAGAGAGAGAGAGAGAGAGAGAGAGAGAGAGAGAGAGAGAGAGAGGAGGGAGGGAGGGAGGAAGAGAGAAGAGAGAGAGAGAGAGAGAGAGAGAGAGAGAGAGAGAGAGAGAGAGAGAGAGAGAGAGAGAGAGAGAGAGAGAGAGAGAGAGGGAGAGAGAGAGGGAGAGGGAGAGGGAGAGGGAGAGGGAGAGGGAGAGGGAGAGGGAGAGGGAGAGGGAGAGGGAGAGGGAGAGAGAGAGAGAGAAGGAGAGAGAGAGTGAGAATTGCATGTGTACTTCCTTTTCTTTTATAATCGCATAATTGCGTGAGTTGCGAGTACCTCCATCCCCTTCCCTCTCCCTCCCTGCAGTTCTCTATTTCTGTTTCAAGTTCTGTGTTCTTTTACTGAAAATATATTCAAAGATTAATACTGAAATGGTGCATTATAAGTCTCACTTTATTTACGATAGAGAACAAACCTACAGACGCTTTTTAAAAGGAAAAAAGAAAAAAGAAAAAAAAACTGAAGGTACATTTCACTTTCAGATCTGAATTAGTCTCAGCAAAGCTTGCAGTTCCGTCCATTATAAAAGGCGCTGTCCTAGAAAGGACTTCTACATGGAGTCTATATTCTGCGATGCTTTCTCTTGTTTGTTCTTATTCTTCAATCCTTCTTTTCTTTG
>NW_028234407.1:17075357-17077857 GCF_977035675.1 Penaeus japonicus
CAATGCTGGAGGCGCCTCAGAACACGTAACTTAAGCCTCTTCGCCAATTTTCCCCAAGGTAGGAAATACCAATTTTCCCCTATCAGCATCAAGCGCACCTGTGGCGTGGGTTGCCGAGCCCGTTACATACCGCGCCACACCCTCACACCTGCAAACACCTCGCATAGAGGAGGGTGCGGGAGGTAAAGCAACTGGAGGCTTACAGCACGTGAGAAAATATGCTCAGCCTGGATCACTGTAGCAAAGTGATATCGGTATGGGCAGCGAAGGGTTGTTGCATCACAAAGTGTGGATGAAAAATTGGGAAGGCTTCGGCGACCGACAGAAAAGCTGCAACAAAGGCTAGAGCAACGGTAAAGGTCCGCAACACGAGACTTATGGTTGCAACAACATGTACTTTGCGCAAGTCACTGCAGGCTAAAGCAAGTGTACAATTATCAACAGCTGCGCCACACTGTTGCAATAATTAGACTCGCTTGATGAATGCAGGTTAGAAAACAATTGAATTTTCCAAGTCAAATACGCATTAAATAAAGTTTCTGCTGACAGATCTAAATATTAATGCTCTTCAAAAAATGGAGAGAGAGAGAGAGAGAGAAAGAGAGAGAGAGAGAGAGAGAGAGAGAGAGAGAGAGAGAGAGAGAGAGAGAGAGAGAGAGAGAGAGAGAGAGAGAGAGAGAGAGCCACAGCCAGATAAGATATCACATCTTTCAGGCCAAACACAAAGAACTCCCCCAAAGGAAGCTGCACAGAGCAAGGCAGCCATTTCCATAATGAGATACAAGATGGCATATTTCTGGAATCGAGAGGAACTAGCCGTCCACATGCCGAGGGACTCGTTAGGAGTGACAAGTGCGACCCGAGTCCGGTTAGATACGCTCTCCTGGGCCCTGTTTTGCCATAGATATGCACCACAAATGAGAGAGAAGCTGGCTAGTAGGGTCTGCGTAGATAATATGTGGTAAGAGGAGGGGGGAAGGTGGTGGTGGGGGGTGAGAGAGAGAGAGAGAGAGAGAGAGAGAGAGAGAGAGAGAGAGAGAGAGAGAGAGAGAGAGAGAGAGAGAGAGAGAGAGAGAGAGAGAGAGAGAGAGAGAGAGAGAGAGAGAGATTAGCAAATAATGAAAAAAAAACAACGAAAAATTAGAGACTTAGACTCAGACTAGCGGTCAGGAGCTAATTATTCTCCGTGTTTCTGGGTTGTAAAGCGTTGGCGGGAGATTCCAGATGATAATCAAGAGCCCCTCGATGGGACCGCGAATGCAGCACATCTAAAATCGATTACAAATTACTCCTTCTTTTGTTCTAAACTTAAATTAATTTGGTGGCCTGGTGTGCCCTACGAAATACCTTTAAATGCTGGTGTTCCAGGCGTAGACGTGGCGAAGGCAACCCAAAAGACGTGGGCTTAAAAAGCTCCACATTACGTTAATGTTCAGCTAACGACCGGCAGTGTTGACCTCCCGCGGGTTGGTCACAGACGCTAACAAATATTTGGCTTTTAAATAGAGTTAAAGCGTTAACGTAAACTTCGCCACGCGATCCTTCTCTAGAAAGACAAACACTAAAGTTTATCCTTTTTTTCTTTCTTCTTCTTAATGTGGCAAGAACATGTAAAGCGCTAAAATAAACGAACTATTATCATGGCGGGAAAAAAACGGTTGATTCCTGTTTGTTTACCTGAATCCGGCCACGTCTAACTGGGATTTTCCTTTCTTTCTCTGCTCTTTCTGCTTACCTGCAAAAGAAAAAGAAAAAACTATTAATAAAATAATTCACCATATACCATATATCATACGATGGACATCACTCGGTATACAAAATAAATGTTTTTGAAATGAATAGCGATAATGATTGTAATCAAATTTGCACACCTGGGAGGTAAGATTAATAAGCAAACAAGCTACTAAATACATGCTTACGACAGAGATCGTCCATAAATAACCATTTTCATCGTGTAATCCTCGTTAATCACAAAACCAGTTGTAAAGACCTCTCATGTATCATCCTAAGCGCCTGCAATATCATGTTACACAGGACTACATACCTGCTTCTGCTATCTCTCTCTCTCTCTCTCTTTACTCACCTTCCTCCGCGGAAACTTCTCTCTAGGCCTATGTTTCACTGCGTCGCGAAATAGCTATTCGTCATTCCTAGACCGTAATATTCCAGCATTGCTTTCAAGGGAAGTTAAGGAAAATGTAATCGTTTGCCGATGCTGTGACAAATAGGCATATGTGTCTGGATTTACTTATTATGGATGTCGAGGTGAAGAGGAGTCAGAGGAGACAAATATTGTGTCTCTCTTTCTCATGCCCCGCTTCTCTCTCCTCTCTCTCTCTCTCTCTCTCTCTCTCTCTCTCTCTCTCTCTCTCTCTCTCTCTCTCTCTCTCTCTCTCTCTCTCTCTCACTCCCCTCCCTCTCTCTCCCTCTTTCCCTGTGTGTGTGTGTGTGTGTGTGTGTGTGTGTGTGTGTGTGTGTGTGTGTGTGTGTGTGTGTGTGT
>NW_028234407.1:17085357-17087857 GCF_977035675.1 Penaeus japonicus
TCTCTCTCTCTCTCTCTCTCTCTCTCTCTCTCTCTCTCTCTCTCTCGCTCTCTCTCTCTCCCCTCCCTCCCTCACTAGCTAACATCCACCCATCCACCCAGCCTCCTTCTCTCTCCCATTTTCTCCCTTTGATACTCGATAATTAAGAAAAGAACGAGGAAAGCAGGTCTCCAAATTCATCTAATTTACTTGTCAGTGGGGGTTTCGGCGCCATTCGGGATGGGACGTTTATGCACGTAATTGCGCCTTAATCATGATTGTAATGGATACCGAAGAGAAGATTAAAACTATAATAGGAATAAACAAATAAAGGCGGTTATCATAATGAGACAATAATGGCAACACATAAACATCCACAGTGAAGGGACTATCAGCAGCCTTTCCCATAAACAAAATCAAGAAATATCGTCTTTTTCTTTTCTCTTTTCTTGTTTCTTTCTTTTATCTATCCATTTCTCTCTCTCTCTCTCTCTCTCTCTCTCTCTCTCTCTCTCTCTCTCTCTCTCTCTCTCTCTCTCTCTCTCTCGCTTTCCCTTTCCCTCTCCCTTTCCCTTTCCCTCTCCTTTTCCCTTTCCCTCTCGCTTTCCCTTTCCCTCTCTCTTTCCCTTTCTCTCTCTCTCTGCATCTTCTACTCTCCCTCTCTCTCGATCGGCAACATTCAGGGCAAATAAAGACACTGTGAACGGGTCTCGCAAACAAAACAAACAAATCTGAGTCATTGTTGATAAAGAGAGGGCACAGGATTCCTGGGAAAGAGTCAATATTCAGTCCTGGAAAGTCAACACGCGATCTTAATAGCTTGAACCTCGCAAACACAAAACTGGTATCAATATCGCGGAGCTTGGACCATCTATCGCAGCCTCCTCCTCCTCTTCCTCCTTTTCCTCTTCCCCGCACGTTCAAACCTTTCAACCTTTATTCTTTTCCCGTTTTATCTTGTTTTTTGTTTTGTTTTTGTTTTAAGTCTATCTGTGTCGGTTATCTTTAAGTCTTCCTTCTGCTTCTAAGTTTTCCTTCATATCTTTGTTTTCTTCTATATCTCTTATCAATACTTTCCTTTAAACTATTTTGTCTACCTTTCTCCCTCCCCCTTTCTCTTATCCCAAGCCCCATCCAGTTGGAAGGGGGGGGGGTTGCGAGGCGAGGGGGATGGGAGGAAGTAAAGGCACTCGAGAACTGACACTCGAGTATATGACAAGGCACGCAAACACGTCCTAAGAACCCGCCCATTTCACAGTCTCCTACCTCTACTCTTGCTAATGAACAGAGGTCGCGTTGACAAATGTGAATTAAAGGTATAAATGAGACTGAATAACTTCACAACGCAGGAGATGTAATTAACGCGATTCGATTATCGTCATCAGAACTACATGTAATTCTGTCGAGGATAATTGAAAACGCGTTAATTACATCTCTCGCGTTGCGAAGTTATTCAATCTCATTTATACCTTAATCCACCTACTCTTACGCCTGCTCCTACTCCTACTGCCACACCTACTCCTCCTCCTACTCCGATTCCTCCCCTCCTCCTCCCCTCCCCATTCTCATCCCCCCTCCTCATCCCCTACCCACCGTCCTCCTTTCCCGTAGTGCCATGCAGTCTCGGAACGCCCTCTTTCCGAAAGGCGCAGCTGCTCCTTGGCTCTCTCTCCCTTTTAGTCACTGAGAGAATATAGAACAGCACAAAGGACTCTGAACATCAATATGCAAGGCTCTCTATTGTTGCACAATTCATGCAGAGATTCCTACACTTAAGATTATACTATTGAGGGGTGTTAATGATGATGATGGTGGTGATGAAGATGGTAAGGGTGATAACGATGGCGATGGTAAGACTGATGATGATGATGATGATGATGATGATGATGATGATGATGATGATGATGATGATGATGACGACGACCACCAAAATTATAACAGTAGCCACAGCAACAACACCAACATCAGTGCCAGTAGTTGATGAGTTGCAGCCCCAGTGCAACGGCAGCACCAACCGTTGGCCCTCCACCTGCCCAAGCGAGCGCCGCATACCTTGCCCGAGACGTCTCGTAAAGTCCCCATACACCGCCTCCGTGAAGGGTCATTCGGGCACAGAATGTCTTTATTTCTCCTCTTTGTTTCTCTCAAATGTCAGACATCTTGTTATGATTTTTTTTTCTTCTTTCTTAGTGTCATTGTACTTTTACTTTGCCTTCTACTTTCTAAAGAAAAGGAGTAAAAACTTTGCCCTTCCTTTGTGTGAATGTGTTTTTGTTATTATCATTATTCACCTTGTTGTGCTAATTATCCTCCTCTTCCTTTTGTTTATGCTCCTCCCCTATTTTTCTCCGCTTTTCTCTATTCCCGTTTTCCCCTTCTTCTCTTTCAACCCCCCCCCCCTTTCTCCAACGTATACAATTCTTACTACCACCACCACTATTACTATTACTACTACTATTATTACTATTGCTGCTGCTATTGCTGCTACAACTATTACTCCTTCTCCAACTCTTTACAATCC
>NW_028234407.1:17110357-17117857 GCF_977035675.1 Penaeus japonicus
TTCTTATTTTCATCTCCATCATTCATACTTGCTTTTAATTTCTCTCTCTCTCTCTCTCTCACCCTCTCCCGCTCCCTCTCCCGCTCCCTCTCACTCTCTCACTCTCTCACTCTCTCACTCTCTCACTCTCTCACTCACTCTCTCTCTCTCTCTCTCTCTTTCTCTCTCTCTCTCTACCTCTCTTACCCCCCCCCCTACTTTCCTCATAAAAAGAGGTAAATGGGAAAAACAGCTGAGAAAATCTTAAAAAAAAAATCCAAGAAACGTGTCAGATCGCCGAGAAAACACGTCAGAAAACTGTCGAGCCGTAGAACAAACACAACACCAAAAACGTCAAACTGAGACACACACACACACACACACACACACACACACACACACACACACACACACACACACACACACACCCGCACACGCACACACACACATAAAACGCCCATGTAAATATGCATATTCAGTGCAAGCAGTATAGACACATCACAATAACCACACCTTTACATCCAAAACTGACACCCTTCTCTACGTACATTAACTATAGCTTCGTGTACATCAAGCAAACGTACACCGTCTTTTAACCTACTTGGCGTATGATTCCCTGCCCTAACCTGTTTCTTGATGGCGTTGAGCCTTCTATCGAAACTCCATTTGGAGTGATTTAGAACCTAATTCTAGACATTCGCCTCGCAGTCAGTTTGTCTATTGCTGTTGGTGTCGTGTGGTTCCCGCATTGTGACCGCCTCCCTGCAAATAATGATTCAGTCCGTGCACGCGTCAGCTTTTGAGTTGGCATATTTACATATGCTGTGAATACATAACACACACACACACACACATACACACACACACACACACACACCTCTAGTCCCCGCTGCCCCGCCGGGTCAAGGCGAGCGCCGCTGTGGCCGTTGTTTAAGCAGCTGCCAGCCAATCCATCCTGACTGCAGAGAGTAATTCCGCAAGAACAACAGCTTATCCTGTGGAAACATTTTCAGGTCGATTCGCCGGAACGAAAATAAACACAGAAGAAATTTACCCGTTGGTTAAAAGAAAGAGAAGTGACCGCATCGGGTTGACGTTATGGCGGGCCGCATATTTGTCTCTCTTTCAGTTTATATGTTCACTTATCTATCTGTTGATTCCTATGTCTATCTATATTTCAATTTCTATCTTTACTTACCTGTGTGTTAATTTCTATATCTATTTACCTACCTATGTGTTCTTGTATCTATCTCTCCGTCGGTTAATTTTTATATCCATTCATCTATCTCTTTATCAGTCTGTCAACTTTTCATATATCTACTAATGTCTAAATTTGTTTACCATTTTTTCAGTTCCGATATTTATTCGTTTATCTATTTATTAATCTATTTATTTCCATATACATTTGAGTTTTCTTTTCGCATGTATACTTGCCCCTTCCCCTTCCTTTTCCTTTCCATCTGATCTCCCTTTTAGTCTCCTGATTAACCCTCTTCCTTCGTTATTCCTTCCCACTTCACTTTTTATTCTTCTCCTCCTTGTCTTCCTCCCCCTCCCATGCCTTTCATCTACTCTTCATTCTTCCCTCACTCCTATTTCTTCTCCCTCTCTCTCTCTCCTCCCCCACAACTTCTCCTCCTCTTCTCACCCTCTCACTCCTCCCCTGCCCCCACTCTCTCTCCCCCCATACCTCCTCCATCTCCCCCTCTTCTCCCCCCCTCCCCCCCACACACACCCTCTCTCTCTCCCACACCCCCACCCCTCCCCCCGAGCCAAGCAAGACTGACACCATCATTATGCGAGGTCTATTGCATTCCAAGACGCGAGACAAGACAGATTAGGTCATCTCACGAGTAATCAAGCGCTGGATCCGGCCGACGAAGGGGAGGAAAAGAAGAACAAGAAGAAGAACAAGAACAAGAAGGAGAGGGAGGAGGTGGTGGAGGAAGGAGATGAAAAAGTAGAAGTGGAAAAAGAAGAGGAGGCGATGGAGTAAAAGAGGAAGACGTAGAGGAAGAGGAAGAAGAAGAAAAAAGAAGAAGAAGAAGAAGAAGAGGTGGTGAGGAGATGGTGGAAATAGAAGATAAAGAAGGGGATGAAAAAGAAGTTGAAAAAGAAAGAGATGATGATGAGCTAGAGGAAGAAGATGAAGAAGAAGGAGAAGGATGAGGAGGAAAAAGATGGGGATGAGGAGGAAGAGATGTAGTAGTAGGAGGAGGAGGAGAAGGAGAAGAAAAAGTAGTAGAATAAGAAGAAATAGGAGAAGAAGAAGAAGAAGGAGAAATAGGAGAAGAGAAAGAAGAAGGAGAAATAGGAGAAGAGGAAGAAAGAAGGGAAATAGCAGAAGAGGAAGAAGGAGGAGAAATAGGAGAAGAAGAGGAAGGAGAAATAGGAGAAGAGGAAGAAGAAAGAGAAATAGGAGAACTGAAAGAACAAGGAGAAATACCAGAAGAGGAAGAAGGAGGGGAAATAGGAGAAGATGAAGAACAAGAAGAAATATGAGAAGAGGAAGAAGGAGAAATAAGAGAAGAGGAAGAAGGAGAAATAAGAGAAGAGGAAGAAGATAGACGTAGAGAAATTGAAATCACAAAAAAAAGAAATGGACAAGGTGATTGTCATAATTTCATTCTAAAAATCGACTGAAAAATAAAAACTAACCGCATCATACTCCGAAGCTTTGTTACGTAAAATTCAGTAATGAGCTCATGTTCAGCATTGGAAAATTAATGATGATAATCTAAAAAGCAATGCTGCGGGTTAAAAAAGAAAAACAAAAAAAAAAACTAAAGGTCCGAAATAATTGGGTCACAAAAAGTATATAAAATGTATACACATATTTATATATTTTGTTTTCTTTTTTTTTTTGAAAAAAAAAATACAAATACATGCATAAGCTGAATATATAAGTTGGGCAATTAAAACCATCCTTTAATTTATAAATAACCAAAAAAACAGAATAATTAAGAGAAATAATTCAACGAATCTACCAGCAGACAACTTAATGGACCTCAGAAGCGAAGAAATCGGGGCGAAGAATCCTAGGCGATCGTAAACATGGTAGTGAAGGAGAGAGAGATTAGACGTAGTGAATGGCGCCACCGAAGTACATTGCAAATATAGACCCCGCCTCAGGTCGTCAAATTTGGTTTTTATCGGGTCCTCTTCCTCTCTCTCTCTCTCTCTCTCTCTCTCTTTCTCTTTCTCTCTCTCTCTCTCTATCACACACACACACACACACACACACACACACACACACACACACACACACGCGCGCACACACACACACACACACACACACACACACACACACACACACACACACACACACACACACACACACACACACACACACACACACACACACACACACACACACACACACACAGTAACTCCCCCTCCCCCCTCTCCCCCGCACGCACTGAGTGAATAAAGGATGAACAAGTGTGTGTATGTGAATGCAGCGGGAAGCAACTCATGATTCGGAGGGGAGGGGAGGGGAGGGGAGGGCATAGGGCGGGGGGAGGGGCGCCACCACGGCCTGTGTGGGCGGTGGCGGGGGCGGCACAATCACTGGCACTGGCGCTGGCCCTCCCGCCCGGCCGGCTCGCTGACATCCCTTACGTGACCGCTGCACACCGGCGTTCATCGCCACCCAATTGGCCCCATTAGGCAGCCTGCCCCTCGCCCCCGCCTCGGGTCGCGGGGGCGGCGGTGGGCATGGGCCACTTCTGCTCCATTGCGGTGGGCAATTTTTATCTATTAGAGAAGTCACTTCCATTCAGGCGGCTTGTAGCGCTTGGGGCGTCATGGCCGTTTGACCTGCGGGACGGGATGCCCCACCTCTTTGTATTTTCATCTACTTACCTACCTCACATCTTATTTGCACTGCCATTTGTTGATTTCTTTTATTTGCTAATCTAGACTATTGATTCAGACTTGCTCATACATCGTTATTCCTACTTTTTAATATATTGCTGAACAGACTCGTTTCGCACAGATATTTATCTACACGAATAACAATGCTGTCGTGCACACACTATTCATCTGCTTTCCTCCTCCTCTCCGCAGTAATTACCAGGTAGCAAACGGTCTTTTAATTTGGTCGTTGAGCGAAATGTGAACATGCAACGTCATAATTCCAGTCTGCATGTAGCTGCTTTTTATAAATTATGAGATAATAAACGTTCGTCTGAAAAAAATCAACACAATGATAGACATAACAGTTTAAAAGCCAATACAACATTATTATTTATAGAAGTTTTAGAAATTCATAAAATAAACGATAATGTTTAAAAAAATAGAATATATGAAAAAATAAAAAGATAGCATAAGCGAAAATGTTTAGAATTTAACATAACACATGAAAAAGTTTTAAAAACTAATAGAGTAAAAAAAAGAAGAAAAAAAAGAAGAAAGAAAAAAAGAAAAACAACAACAAAAAAATTAACAAATTAATAGAACAATAAACATAAATCTCTCAGCTCAATCACCATCATCAGCATCAATGAATCGCTGAACCATCTGAGATTGCAGTCATCTCCATCCCGATAATGACCGGTGTAATCCAAACAGCCATCGATATCAAGCCAGGCAGAAATCCCAGCATCCTACACATCTCCTGAGACGCATCCCGTCCCATCCCTCCCCCAGCCCCCCGCCCCCCACCCCCTTCTCCTTTCCTCTCGGCGGTCGGGTCACGCTCAGTGGGAGAGATAAGATCTTGCAATGCGGCACCAGCATCCAGCAACGCCATGCACCTGAGCCCGCCGCCGGGACCCTCGCCTGTTACTCACATTCATGAACTCTTGCCATCAGGAGTTCAAGCGAAATACATGTTGTTGACATGCATATTCACATGATTGAGGGTAAAATTCGCTCCGTCCGTCTACCTCTCCTCTCTATTTCGTTCTCTCTCTCTCTCTCTCTCTCTCTCTCTCTCTCTCTCTCTCTCTCTCTCTCTCTCTCTCTCTTCTCTCTCGCATTCTCTTCTCTCTCTCACTCTCTTCTCTCTCTCACTCTCTTCTCTCATATTCTTTCCCTATCCCTCACATAATTTCTTTGTTCCTAACTCTCTCTCTCTATGTTTGTTTCCCCCCCCGCTCCCCCCTCTCTCTTTCTCTCTCTCTCTCTCTCTCTCTCTCTCTCTCTCTCTCAATTCTCCTCTCTCTCTCTCTCTCTCTCTCTCTCTCTCTCTCTCTCTCTCTCTCTCTCTCTCTCTCTCTCTCTCTCTCTCTCTCTCTCCTCTCTCATATTCTTTCCCTATCCCTCTCATAATTTCTATGTCCCTGTCTCTCTCTCTCTATGTTTGCCCACCCCCTCTCTCTCTCTCTCTCTCTCTCTCTCTCTCTCTCTCTCTCTCCTCATCCTGATAGCATCAACAACAAACTTAATAGCTACAATTACGTGGATATAACACTGAATAAATGAATACATTCATTCCTACATTTCCCAGCTATTAACTTGAATAACTGTCAGCGAAATATATATGAATGTTCATATCAAAAATGGATTTAAAAGATAACTCTGAATATTGGTGGGAATGAGTTTATTTTGTTCTGTGTGTGTGTGTGTGTGTGTGTGTGTGTGTGTGTGTGTGTGTGTGTGTGTGTGTGCGTGTGCGTGTGCGTGTGCATGTGCGTGTATGCGCGTGTACGTGTTTGCGTGTGCTTATGCGCGTGCATCTGCGTGTGCGACTGTGCGTGCCTGTGTGTAAGCAAACCAATATACGCATTTAAAGGATAAACCCAAACAAAAAGAAGAAAAAAACACACAGACATCAGGCCGAGTTCCCTTTCCCTCAGCCGAGCCAGCGGAGTGCAACATCATTATCCCAATCCCCTCGCAAGCATTCGGTTTCCGTGTGGCCCGTCACGCGTGCTAACAGACAGGCAGGCAGGCAGACGGCACTTCTCCAGACCTCCTGACGCGCGGCCGGGACACCTGGCGGAGGCTGTTCCACTCTTCCTTCTGAGGATTCTCCTCTAGGGAATGACCCTATGAGGAATGTTAATGGGCGATGGGAGGAGAGATAATGATGGTAGATGCAATAGACTGAGACGTGGAAATGGTGGTGATAAAGATAATGAATTAGAATAATGATAATAATAATAATAACAATAATGGTGATAATAGCAATGATAATAATAATAAGGATAATGATAATGACAATCAAAAAAATATTACTATTATCACCATTATTAATATTATAATAACAGTAATAGTAACTAAAATAAACAACAGTATGAATTCCATACGCCAAAGCCCCCTCCCCACTCCCTTCAACCAGAACACCAAAATTGTAAAAGCTGAAACTACCAGAGTTTGGCGCTTTGAACGGAAGACAAAGAAAACGGAGTCAAAGGGCCGTCTTCCGTCCCTTAATAATTCCAACGGCGACCTCGACGCGACCGCTAGCGAATCGGACGAAAGAACGACCAAAGAGCGGCCGCTTCCCGACGCCGTCCCTTTCCGATCGGACACCATCGACGTGGCACCCGGCCAGCGCGCGGGTTCGAGAATGCCGCCTCTGACACGTGTTGCCTACAGGTAGGTATTTGCTGTTAAGTAGGGCCGCTTGCCTAACTATGCATCCCCCATGCTTTCCCCTATCTCTGTCTATCTGTCTGTCTGTCTGTCTGTCTGTCTGTCTGTCACTCACTCTTACTCTTACTCTTACTCTTAATCTTACTCTTACTCTTTCTCGCTCTCTCTCTCTCTCTCTCTCTCTCTCTCTCTCTCTCTCTCTCTCTCTCTCTCTATATATATATATATATATATATATATATATATATATATGTTTATATGTATATATGTATATGTATATATATATATGTATATATTTACATATTCATATATATATATATATATATATATATATATATATATATATATATATATATGTTTATATGTATATGTACATATGTATATGTATATATATGTATATATTTATATATTCATATATATATATATATATATATATATATGTTTATATGTATATATGTATATGTATATATATGTATATATTTATATATTCATATATGTATATATTTATATATTCATATATATATATATATATATATATTTATGTTTATATGTATATATGTATATGTATATATATGTATATATTTATATATTCATATATATATATATGTATATATATGTATATATTTATATATTCATATATATATATATATATATATATATATATATATATATATATATATATATCCAGTGCGAGCGTGCGTGTGTATATTTGTGTATTCATATACATATACGTACACATACATTGAGGCACCAATTGTACTAATGCAAACACTCTAATCGCCCGCCCACCCACCCACACACCCACACATACACACCCACCCACCCGCCCACAAACACACACACATGACAAGAAATACGTAATCGAGGCGTAAAAGTAAAAATAGCGGTCCACCATAAACACACACGACATTTCAAGTATTCAAGCCTCACAAGGGGAACAACTTATTGCCTCTGAGGCCTAGCTCGAAAAGGCGGTAT
>NW_028234407.1:17125357-17127857 GCF_977035675.1 Penaeus japonicus
CTTCATTAGCGTTGAATAATACATGAGTAATACGGTACAACACGCTAATATAAGTGAATTCACTGAATCTTCCGCTCTTTAAACAAATCGTCGAACAAACCTTTCTTATATTAGTTAATATTACGGCGTGACGCGTAAATAAAAGTAAGTTCACACACTGAGTCTTGCGCTCTCCAAACACATCATCGACCCAATTACACTGCCACGACACAACCTTAATGCGTAATTAAAACAGTCACAAACCCTATCAAAATTATTGTCAATAAACTCCATATCAGGAATCAAAACGACGACTCAGAATCTCCATCTAAAAAACTGTGACGCAATAGAGGACTGGCTATCACCCCCCACTATCTGTGCTCATTAAGGTTCTGCATAATAACCCCTGCTTGCCTTAAAGGTCTACCCTGTCGCAACTTCCCGCCAATGACTGCCTGTTTTCTTTAATGAATTCGGGCAGTCCTGCTGTGTCGCAACTCCCGTCGTGTTAACAAACAATAAAATAAAAAAGGACTCTACTTGGATGAATGAACGAACGAATGAATTAATGAATGAATTAATCACATCGAGTAGCCGATTCATTAAAAAAACTAATACATATGAAATGAAGTTCCAGATGCTGCGGAGTCCTTGTCAACGCCTTGGACGGATCATTCATCCTCCGAGCCACCTTTTCCCCTATCGGGGTCCCCTCCTACTCCCTTTGCCCCCTCCCCCCCTTTGTGCCCAGTGTCTCGAGGAGCTGAGGCGTGGTCCCGCCCTCCCCTGACCTCCCCCGCCCTCTCCGCGCCCGTCGATTACTGATTCTCGCAGCGTAACAGTCCTCAAAGCTCTCTCTCAATCTCGCTATCATTGTGCTCATTAACATGTACCGGTACTTGCCAGCTCGAAGGGAAGAACCTGTTTGTTCCGCGGAATCAGGTCCCAATGCTGATAATGAACCCCCCCTCCCGTTCCCCATACACCTCCACATGCCCCTATGCCCACACGTCTGCCCCGGGGCCGCCCATCCGTCCTTCCGTGGCCACGCCCGTCTCCTTATCAGCCTCCCCCGGGACAGGTGGCGATCGCACTGGACCGCCAGAGATAAGCCAGGGCTCTAAACCCGCGAGTTCATTAATAGTTGCGCAACTCTTGTTCAGCGAGTCACCTGCCTCGTCATCTCATATTAGCACAGTTTCCCGCGCCTGTAATTACCTCGTTATGAAATGTAATGGCCGTGTCGCCCGAGATATGACTCGCCGACGTGAACTCGCCTCCATTTGAACCAGCGATTACCCCGTCGAGTGGCGTTATGGAGCGCTTTTCATCGGCGGGAATCACTTGCATCCGTCATTCTTTGGTCTTGCTTGATCTCGCCATTATCTCACGGCCTCTCGGTGCCCTCTTCCTCCCGGCTCCCCTCCGCCCTCGCTCCCACGCCCACCTGACAGGGCC
Organism: Penaeus japonicus; assembly: GCF_977035675.1. Classification (NCBI taxonomy): domain Eukaryota; kingdom Metazoa; phylum Arthropoda; class Malacostraca; order Decapoda; family Penaeidae; genus Penaeus; species Penaeus japonicus. The sequence continues at coordinate 17,126,795 of NW_028234407.1, forward strand.
GGCCCTAAGCGATGTGCTTTTGCCTTGTGTACGATTTCACCCTCTTGTCCACCATGCACACACACTCACCAGTCTGCCATGGACACACCGCCCACGTACCTACCAAACACACGACTCTCCACGCGCCCATTGTGAGTTTCGCCCGCACTGATACCACATCTATCTTTTGCTAGCCGCCCGCAACCTTTATTCACACCCACGGCCGGCTCCGTCACGCCCATTACCTCGCTGAGCGATGAGCACTCCCTCATCGCTGTAAGTGTTGCAGACAGTCAGCCTTGACATTTTCTCTCCTTATGCTTCTCCTTCTCCTTCTCCTTCTCCTTCTTCTTCTTCTTCTTCCTCTCTCTCTCTGAATGTGTGTGTGAATCCATCTCCTCTTTCCCTTTTGCTCAACATGTCCTCTTCATCCCACTTTCCATTTCCTTTCCTCCCGCTCTCCTCTTCCCCGCAGCTTCCCCCTCCTCCATCACCAGCGCCTCTCACCCAACCCCCTACCCCGACCCTCATCCACTCGCTCTTGCCCCCCCCCCCCCACCCCCGACCCTCCACACCCTCTTCCAAGACGGCCCGCATAAACTGGAGGCCAAATGGACCACCTCAGCGACTGTCCATCACGCGGTGGCCTCCGTGGCCATTACCCGGAGTGTCGCCCGAACACGACCGTTTCTGACACAATTTACTGGTCATTGCAACGGCCTTTGAATTTCAATTGGGATCCCTCGCTCGCTTTCTTCCTCTTTTTTTTTCTCTCCCCGACTTTTTTTGAGTGATATTTTAGACGAATTGGGAAAAGGGAGAGACAGGGAGGGTATGACAAAGGCATTCCATAGACAATGCTATATAAAGGTAAGCTTACTTTTTGTCCATATAGAGAGAAGGAAAGTGAGAGAGAGAGAGAGAGAGAGAGAGAGAGAGAGAGAGAGAGAGAGAGAGAGAGAGAGAGAGAGAGAGAGAGAGAGAGAGAGAGAGAGAGAGAGAGAGAGAGAGCGAAAGGAGAGAGAGGAGAGGGAGAAAAGAAATGGGTAAGAGAAGAATAAAAAAAATCACAAATCACTTCCAT
>NW_028234407.1:17132857-17137857 GCF_977035675.1 Penaeus japonicus
CACACAACACACACAAACACACACACACACACATATATATATATATATATATATATATATATATATATATATATATATATATATATATACATATATATGAATTTATACATATATGTATTTATACATATATATATATATATATATATATATATATATATATATATATATATATATTTATATACTCCTACATGCATCCTTCTATGTGTATTTTTGTGTATACAGAACATCTAGAATTCCTATTTATTTTTAGATGGATGTATGTGCATACTGTATGGAGCGTTGCTATTGTTTCCAACGAATACAAAGGTTATTATTGGTTCGGAAGTGAGTGTATGGTACTTGTCCCATTTCATTAAAAAATCCCAATAAACTCATCTTTATTGGCAATAACAGATCTGTACAAGAGGGACGGGGAGGGGAGACGGGTGGGGGGGGGATTGGCGGGGGAAAGGGTTAGTTATGGGTATCCAATAACAACCTTATCAATTTTGATTATTAATCATGTTATTTTAGATTGGGATGGTAGAGAGAGAGAGAGAGAGAGAGAGAGAGAGAGAGAGAGAGAGAGAGAGAGAGAGAGAGAGAGAGAGAGAGAGAGAGAGAGAGAGAGAGAGAGAGAGAGAGAGAGAAATAGAAAGAGAAAGAGAGACAGAGACAGATTCAGAGAGAGAATCACATAACGCTCGACAAAGCCTGTGCTCATTTAAGCAAGATAAAATAAGCCCGGCTGGAGACTGAAGAGCCAGAACTTGTGATATAACGGCGAGTGAAACCGACAGCCGAGATCAAGTTAAGCACTTTGACGGTTCGTCCCTCACAATGCCCCTTCGCGGGTTGACACGGCGCCGCCTCCAACATCCATTAGTCGTTCATTGTGTAGCCTCCCAGAGCCCAGCCCCCTTCCGGCATCCGCACTCTATGCATGGTAATATCTTACGCCCTCCTCACTCACGCGTTCCCTGCTCACATGCATTCTACACCCTTTTGGGAGACAGGCTACCGCTTTTCTTGATACCCAGTTTACGCGCTTCTTGACATGCAATTCACACTTATTGAAAACGAGTCTACACCTCTCGCCATGTGCAATTGATGTCTTTTCCATCGTGCATGATCTTCCTTTCTTGGCCTTCAGTCAACGCCACCGACGCACAGCCTCTCCACTCTTACTTCCTCGTACACCAAGCGCTTGGATATTAATAGCTTCATTATATAACACATACATACACATACACATACACATACACACACGCACACACACACACACACACATACAATATACACATACACATACACACACACACATATATACATATATATATATATATATACATATATATATATATATATATATATATATATATATATATATATATATATATATATATATATATATATATATATATATGCGTTGACTTCTATAAGCACAGTCGATTATATATTATTTTAATCGATAAGTGATTCCATGGTTCTCTCTCATTCTCTCCCCCTCCATTAAACATGTAAATACACACGGATAAACACACACAAACGCACATACGTAAAGGCACAAACGCCCACACTTAGATGTTAAACCGTTAATGACAAGAATAATCTCATTGCCTTCATAAATTGCCCGTGCCTAATAACATAATAGGACAGGCTAATGAACATCGCCAACTTGATATTAATATAAGATTCTTGCAACACATATGCATTACTCCCTCGTTCCCTCCCTCCTCATGACCCCATCTGCATGAAAAACAGTAATACTCAGAATAGTAATAATAATAATAATAATAATAATAATAATAATAATAATAATAATGATAATAATAACAATAATAATAATAATAAAAAATAGATAAAAAACTGAAACCTGTATACCATCCCCGCCCCTAACACTAGCGTGATATAACTGACAAGCCATTATGCACTCGTGAAAATACGGTCAAACTTCTTACGATTAGTTTTTATTTTTGTTTCTTGGAGGGAGAGGGTCCACCCAAAATTATAATCCTCTTCTTTTACTTTTTTAACTCGAGGACGAGAGCCTCGTGATGTCATGGCTTTATGCAAGTGTCTCCTCTGCTGTAACTCTAACTGTTATTTATCATCATCAGCATCGTTTTATCAAAATTAATGTCAGAATTGTCAGCATTACTCATTAAGGTAATATTATCATCATTATTGACATTTATCATTATTATCATAATTACCATCATCATTATTATTATCATTATGACCAATATTATCTTCGTTACCATTATAATTCTCAACATTGTCATTACTACTATTATTATTATCGTTATTGCTATAATGATTGATATGATGAACGTCCTTAACGTTAATATCATAATTATCTAAATTGTCATTCGAAATATTACTATTCCAATGCCAAGCGCCAACTCGCTTCCACACGCACACACGGTTGCATATTTAAGTAATAAGACAAACAGCGAGAGAGAGGCGGGGGGAGAAGGAGAGGGAGAGGGAGAGGGAGAGGGAGAAGGGGAAGAGGGAGTGGGAGAGAGGGGGAAAGGGAGGGAGGGAGAGAAAGAAAATGAAGGAAAGTGGAAGAGAAAGAGAGAAAAAATACAAAGAGAGGGGGGAGGAGAAGAATAATGCATAAAGACAGAACTGTGCTTCACAGTATGCTACTTCCTCTGTGTCAGAAATATCTTAAGTAGCAGGCGGAAAGGAGAGAGAGAGAGAGAGAGAGAGAGAGAGAGAGAGAGAAGTATGGAGGGGGAGGGAGGGGGAGAAAGAGGGGGACAGAAATGGCCAAATGACTGGAAGGATGATGGATGTAGATAAATGGAGAAGGAAAAAGAAAGGAAGAGAAAAAGAGGAAAATAGCCAGGGCGGGAGGGGGAAAAGGGAGAGCAAGAATGGAGACTCGCCATCGCTCATTCATATCATAAAAGGCATCGCACTATCTCCGGCCAATGCATTATCTGAGTCATCATTGCAACTCTGGCTATCAACTACCCCCACCCCAACCCCCACCCCCACCGCCCAAACCAGACCTCCATTAGATAAGCATTGTGTAGCGAAACGAAAATAGGCCATTGCGGTTGCTTACTGCGTCCTCCGTTCTTTCTCTCTATATACATGCGTATCTCGACTTTGCTATCTCTCTCTCTCTCTCTCTCTCTCTGCTTCTCTTTCTTTTTCTCTCGTATACATTGTATATAGTATAAATAAACTTTTCCAAATCAAGCAGTCTCTCTCTCTCTCTCTCTCTTATTGTGTGTGTGTCCCTCTTCCTCTCCCTCTCTATCTCCCCTTCCACTCCCTCTCCCTCTCCCCTTCCGCCCTCTCTCCCTCTCCTCTCCTTCCGCCCCGTTCCCCTTCCCCATCTTCTTCCCCCATCCCCTCCCCCCTCTTTTTCTCCCTTGCTCTCTCTCCCTGGTGGGTCCCTCTCCCACTCCCCCCTCCGCACCCCTCCCAACCTGGACCGATGAATAAGCACTATGTTGGCGCGTCCTCTTCTGCTTGTTTGATATTACCCGGCTTCTGCTTACAAGAGGAGGCATCTTCATTGTCTCCTCTCGCTCGCTCGCGTCCTCGCGCCTTGGCTGTTATCTGGTCCTTCTCTTCTCTTAGGGTTCTTCTTTCTGCTTCTTTTCTATTTCTTCTTTTTTTCCTCCTTTCCCGCTATTTTTTTATCTTTCTCTCTTTCCGTTCTCTCTCTCTCTCTCTCTCTCTCTCTCTCTCTCTCTCTCTCTCTCTCTCATTCTTTTCTCTCTCTCTTTCTCTCGTGCCTCTCTCCCCTTCTCTTCCATCTGCCTTTTTTTCTTTCTCCTTATTTACTCTCTTCTTTCTTTTCCCCCGCCCCCATCTTCTGTTTTTCTTTGGACTCTCCTCTTCCCTTCTTTGCTCTCTTTCTATGTTCTCTCTCATATCTTTCGTTACCTCTCTCGGTTCTCTGTTTCTCTTCTCTCTCTCTCTCTCTCTCTCTCTCTCTCTCTCTCTCTCTCTCTCTCTCTCTCTCTCTCTCTCTCTCTCTCTCCCTCCCTCTCACTCTCTCTCTTATCTCGCTCTTTCTTTTTCTCCGTTCTCTCTCTCTTCTTTCTTTAGCTCTGCCTCTCCCTCACTTCCCATCCCGACCTCCCTCTCCCTCTCCCTCCCGTCTTGCCCTTCCTTTCCATCTGTCTGCAGCAGTTCCTTCGCGATCACACTGTCAGCTGATCTGCATGCGGCCCAATGAAAAATAGGTTGCCAATCGCATGGTAATTAATCTTGTCATGCTGCTGCTCCTTTTTTTTAAGGGGGGGGGGAGGAGGGAGAAAAGAAGAAGAAGGGGAAGGGAGTGATGTTGAGAGGTGGATGGGTTGGAGAGAGAGAGAGGGGGGGGTTGAGGGAGTGGGTTGGGAAGGATGGGTTGAGGAGAGGGGTGGGGGTTGGAGGGAGTGGGTTGGGAAGGATGTGTTGAGGAGAGGGGGGGTGGAGAGAGTGGGTTCGGTAGGATGGGTTGAGGAGAGAGAGAGAGAGAGAGAGAGAGAAATTGAGAACATGAATCCCAGGAAAAGCAGCTGAGAAAACTCCATAAAAAACTCGGATTCAGAGACATGTTGCCACACACACTAACAGACCTACACGTACGCACGCACACAAACACAAACACACATAAACATACACACAACAACCTTTATTCCATTACCATAGCATTGGAGGTTACAGTCGGACACCCCGCTTGCATCTGATTAGTGCCGTATCACTTCTAATTACCTGCTGCAGTGCCAGTGCCTCACTTAATTGCAAGGGGGGGAGTAGGAAGAGAAGGGAGAGGAGGAGCAGGAGGAGGAGGGGAAGGAGGAGGAAGAAAAGGCGGAGGGGGAGGAAGAAGAAACTATGGAAGAGGAGGAAGAAGAAAAGGTGGAGGCGGAGGAGGAGGAGAAAGAGTAGTAGAAAGAGGAGGAGGAGGAGGAGGAGGAGAAAGAAGAAGCAGAAGAGAAGATGAAGGAGGAGGAGGAGGAAGAAGCAGAAGAGAAGATGAAGGAGGAGGAGGAGGAGAGGCA
>NW_028234407.1:17155357-17160357 GCF_977035675.1 Penaeus japonicus
GCGGCGCCTGTGACCGCCTTGTTTAGCTTGAAACTTTCGACGGCGACCATGTTTAGCACAAAGCCCTCAATGCTCCCACGGCCCGCCCATTCAAGCCAAATGAAACGTAAGCCGCCGTGGTTTACGGGGCCCCGAGCGTGGCGGCAAGAACCAGGGCGCGCCGCCCGCGTTTCTCTCTGCCTTTCGCGCCAAATCGAGACCCCGATTTGATCGCCGTTACACTGGCGCTTGGATAGACTGCAGAAATCAGAAAGTGACACGAACCAACTCTTTCTTTAAAACAGCCTGCGCTCAGGTGCGACAAAGAACAGTGAAAACAGCAAGCGACGAAGAACAAAAAATCAGCTCTTTGTAACGCTCAAATCCTCTTTTATTCTTTCTTTTTTCACGAGATTTATAAGAACATATCTTAACATGAACGAAGTGACTACCGTGGCTGCATGAGCGAGCCGCCTTGCCTTCTAATTATCCCTGAGCTAAAATCCGCACCGCCGGAATTTGTATATTTGAAGTGCGCGCGCTAATTTCACCCGCTAACCTGATCGCCTCAAATTTACACTCGGACGCTGGGTCATGGATTAGCACGATCCAGGGCGCTGGGTCATGCAACCGCCGACATGACTGATGATGATGGATATATTTCGTATTATGTCTTCGAATGGGCCTTGTCATTAAGACCGCGGCTCCCTTGTTATTACACCTCGTGGTAGAGGCGATTCTTGTGTTTTGTCAGTCGTGGATAGTTGTTTGAGCTTGTAATTAACTCAGTTCCGGAGACTTAACTGCGGCTTTTAGAATCTAGCGGATCTTGTTTGCCCGCAGACCTCGCACTTTGTCCGTATTACATTCTATAAATCGCTATGGCAAAAGTGTCTTGCCTGCCGTATGTACCCTGACCCACCTCGCCTCACATGCCAGATGCACGACCAGCGCCCGACAAACCTCATCGGTCATCGCAGGTGACGTGCCTGGCTGCAGCGACGGGAGGGGAAGGGGGGAGGGGGGATTAAAGGCACATAAAGTTCCCCTCAGAGACTGCAGTTTACCCGGCTTAGATATTATCTTGATCTCCAGCCGGTCAACCATAACAGTCCGAGAGATCTTGAACGATGAGCACGCGCGTCTTGAATTATTCCTCAACCCCTTTTTGTCTCCGCCCCCCTTCCCCTCTGGTTCCCGCCCCTTCCCCTGTCGTCTTCCTCCTCCTCCCTCTCTCATAGACACTCCCCTCCCCCTCTCGTCTCTCCCCTACCTCTCTCATACCACTCCCCTCTCCATCTCGTCTCTCACCCTACCTCCCTCATATTCGCTTCCTTCCCCTCTCGTCTCACCCCTCCCTCTCTCATGTCCGCCCCTTCCCCTCTCGTCTCTACCCCACCTTTCCTCTCTCCCTTTCTCCCGTTCCTCTCGTCTCTTCTCCACCTTTCTCCTCTCGCCTCCCCCTTCCTCTCTCCTCCCCCCTCCCCTCCCTCTCTCCTTCGTCTTCCTCTCGGGGGGTCTTGATCGCTGTCTCCGCATCGCCATTACCTTCGCCGTCCATCTCTTCTTATCACACAATCTCTTTCAATCCGGGTATAATTGTTGTCATTTATAAACGGCCGGATTACGATTTATGGAATGGCCGCCCGCCGCCATTAAAACCACTCCGCAGTACCACAATAATCTATCCTAACCCCCCCCCCCAACTTTCGTGGCCCATCAAGGTCACCGACGAACTTCTCCCTCTCCCCCCCCCTCCCCAAATGCGATAATGCGACACAGGTGAAGAATCTGCGGTCTGGTAGTACCCGAGTTGGAAGTCGCAGCGGCCATTTCCGCCGGCGATTTCTCGTGTCTTGTTTCCTTTAGTGAGTCTAAGATGTTTGGGAGGGCAAAGTTTGGCGAGGAGGGGGGGGGGAGGGAGGGAAGACTGAGAGAGAGAGAGAGAGAGAGAGAGAGAGAGAGAGAGAGAGAGAGAGAGAGAGAGAGAGAGAGAGAGAGAGAGAGAGAGAGAGAGAGAGAGAGAGAGAGAGAGAGAGAGAGACAAAGATCAACGATGCAGCCCTCCCCCCCCTCCCACCGCCCGCTCGCGCCCAGCATCTCTGCGGCGTCTTATCGCCTCCGCCTAATGCGGCCAAATTTCACGTGGCTTCATCTGTCTCCGGCGTCACCTCGGAGTTTCGCAAGTCAGCGCCTCCGCGTCTTAAGCACCAAACTTTGATCATTACTGTTTGTTTCCTTAATAAGGTAACACTAAGTTTGCCGGCGTCTGTATCTATGTGTGTTTGTTTGCAGAGTGCGGATGCAAGACGCTGGGTCCCCTCCGTTAGGCACACGATACCGACCATAATAACACGTGCAACAACTGCAGAAGCAACGTCTCCATCCAACCCCACTACCGCCGTCAGTAACACCAACACCACTCAGATGAACAAAAACAACAACGACAACAACAATCTTCCACCTCACGTCTCCTTGCGATACGTCTAGCCAACCTGCTCTCCCTCCCCGTCCCCTCCCCCCTACTGCTCCTTGAACAAGACGTGTCTCGCTGCAGTTTTATATCCTATTCTGGAAACTTCGCTGCCGCTGATGTATTACACAATTTTCTGTCCTGTCTTCATAAAGTCGTTTTCTTTGTCTTTGGATTAACCATTTCATTTCTCTTTCTCAATCATTCTCTCTCTCTCTTTGTCGCTCTGTCTCTGTCTCTCTCTCTCCTCTGTCGCTCTCTCTCTCTCTTTGTCGCTCTGTCTCTGTCTCTCTCTCTCCTCTGTCGCTCTCTCTCTCTCTCTCTCTCTCTCTCTCTCTCTCTCTCTCTCTCTCTCTCTCTCTCTCTCTCTCTCTCCCTATTTCTTTTTTTTTCCTCCTTCTCCCTGTCACCCCCTATTCTTCTCTCTCCCTCTTCTCCCACCCTCTCTCTTTCTCTTTCTCGCACTCTCTCTCCCGTGTTTTTCTCACTACTGTCTATCCCCAGCTGTTTCTCATTAGCATTTAATTTGTCCCTCTCTTTTTTCCCTCTTTCTCTCTCATACTTCCCTGCCTCCCACACATTTTCTTTCTATTTTGCATGTCCTATTTTCCGTTATGTTGTCGTGGCCCATCTTGATAGTGTTCATTTTCTCTCTTTCTTATTTTTAATCAAATTATCTCTCATCTTCATCTTGATCGCCTTATTAATCTCTTCATTTTTCATTGTTATCATTTCTTGTTTATTCTTTTTTTTTCCTTCCTTATTGCATCATCCTTTATTTCATCATCACTCATCTGCTTTTTCTCTCTCTCCTCTCTCTCTCTCTCTCTCTCTCTCTCTCTCTCTCTCTCTCTCTCTCTCTCTCTCTCTCTCTCTCTCTCTCTCTCTCTCTCTCTCTCTCTCATTCTTTCTTTTTCTTTTTCTCTTTCTCTTACTCTCTCCTCCTTCCTCTCCCCCTCCCCCTCTCACTTCAATTATCATGTATCCCTCTCACCCCCTCCCCCTCACACCTCTCCTTCCTCCCTCCTCACTTCTCCCTCACCTATTTGATTGCTTCGCTTCCCCCCTCCCCCTCTCCCCCTACCCCCTCCCCTCCTTCCCAACCTGCGGTAAGATTGCCGCAGGGTTAAGATAAGTAGTTGCCTTCGTTACCGCAAGTGTCGATGGCAGTTCGATAGCGCGTTCGACCAACACTCCCATGGTGGGGGGATGGGGAAAGGGACGGGGAGGGGGAGGAGAGAGGGGAAGGGAAGGGGGGTCCAAGAGTAAGAGAAGAGAGGGAGAGGGGAGGGGGCTCCAAGAGTCCGGGAGGGAGGAGGGAAGAGGTAGGAGGAGAGAGAGGAAGAGGGGTTGGGTGATGCTGTTCTCTCTACATGTATGTTGCCGTTGGTGTTCGCTTTGTATTTCTTCGTTGTGTTATTTATGCCGATATTTTTTGCGCCCTTTTTTGTAAGCATTTCTTCGACCCATGCCTGCTAAGATATATTTGTGCAGTGACGCATACAACCGCACTTAGAATCAACAACAGTTAAGATACCCCCGTACCCCTCCCCCTCCTCCAAAAAATAGTTCTCAAACAGATGGATGAATAGAGGCCAATCCCCCCTCCCGTCCTGTCAGACTCCCCCCTCCCCTTTGGGATTAGACGATGAAGAGCTAAAGGGTTTATCAATACGCGCTTCATGCATGCCTCGTATTCAGTCTTGCTTTTCTCTCTCTTCCTTCTCTCTCGTCTCTCCCACCCTCACCTTCCTTCTCTCCATCCTATCTCCTCTTTCATCCTCCTTTTCTCCCTTTCCCTCTCCCAGTCCCCCTCCCTCATCCTTAACTTCACCCTCCCCTCTCCCTTTCCCTCCCCCTCACCTCTCCCTCTCCCTCTCGTATCTCGTACTCGTCCTCTCCTCCCCCTACCCCCTTGCCTCCCCCCTTGTACTCCCCTCTCCCTCTCCGTCTTGTAACTCGTCCTCGTCCTCGTCCACCCCTCCCCCTTCCCTTCCCCCTTCCCCTTTCCCTCTCCCTCTTCCTCCCCCATTTCTCCTACTCCCTTACCCTCCCCCCTCCTCTCCCTAGTCCCTCCCGCCCCGGGAATGTTCAGCCTCTCCCTGACACCTTCGGGACGAGCTTATCCAGCCGTATCTCGCCTCCCGAAGGATCTCCGGCTCGCTCTCCTTCAGGATCTCCGTCGCCGCCCTCGCCTGTATCATTACGACTCATTACGTGGCGTTATGGATGGCCTTTTTTTCTTCTGGGGTGAGGGGTGGGGGTGGGGTGGGGAGGTTGGTCATGTAGGAATGCAAATGAGACGAAAGAGGAGAGGAGGAGAAAGAGTCTAATACTTCTTTTCTCTCTATTCTCTCTATTCCATGTTGTTTTTTTCTCTCTCTACCTCCTGTCTGCGTCACTTTTTTATTAATTCTTCTCTTTCTCTTTCCCTCTAACCCTCTCCCCCCCTCCCCCTCTCTCTCTCTCTCTCTCTCTCTCTCTCTCTCTCTCTCTATCTCTCTCTCTTTCTCTCTCTCTCTCTCTCTTTTTCGCTTTCTATTTTTTA
>NW_028234407.1:17172857-17177857 GCF_977035675.1 Penaeus japonicus
TGTTTGCGCCGCCGAAATCCTCTCTTTTATTTAATCTTATGTTAATTACATTAAGCTTTAGATTGGAAGCGAATTTAGTTCTCGAATAAAACCTCTTTTCGTTCTCTGTTTACGGTATACATGTTGCACCCGCGGCATGTTCTAACGCTGTGGTTCAGGATAGTGTCTAGGCGCTTCTGAATAAAGATGCACAAATGAATTTAATGAAAATAAATCAATACTATTCTATCTTATCTTTTAAACACACATGTAGATCGACCCGCACACATACATACATACATACATACATACATACATACATACATACACACACACACACGAGTATATGCATGTATTTATAAATATCCATATACACATAGACCAAGAGCGTTAGCCGAACCCCGCCCACCGGCCGAGCAGCTGGTGCGCCACCATCTGCTCCGCCGTGGCACATCCCGCCCACACTCCCGGCATCTTGGCACATTGTTGCAAAAATCTCGGGTTCAGAGCCTAAAATTATCCGTAATCCGGTTCGACCTCGTCCGCAGTACTGGTTCCCGTTTGCCATCATTAATTAGCTGCTTGGGCGAGCCGGAGCACAATTTTTGCATCTTATTATTTGTGCGGCGCTCAGGGGATAAATATACATTGGGTACGTGGCTTCTCGCGCTCTCGCTCTTTTTCGTGTTTCTTATTCACGCTCGGCCTGGATAGTCCCCGACCTTACCTTACTTTAATTTTCCTCTCTTTCTATCTCCCCTCTCCTCATTATCACACACCTCCCCCTTCCTTGCCTTTAGCTCCCTCCAACCCCATCCCATCCCTCCCCCTCCCCCCCTTCCTCTCTCCTCCTTCCACGCACAGGTGTCTTCAGAAGGAGCTCCGAGTAGGCACTGACGGACACGTATGCGCCGAGGGGATGCATATGTATCCACTGCGTTGGCGTAAACAAGGAGCTCAAGAGTAACCTCACCAGACAACAAGAAGCGAACGAGACCACACACAGTCCCCGTGTCTTGAGATGATCACGCCCGAGATAAGTGACGAGTGAGGGATGGCCACGCGAAGGAAATTCATATATGTAATAAAGATGTTGACAGATATGATGGCGGCGAAAACGGTTGCAGCATCAAGGGTCATCGTGGTAATGATGGCAATAATGACCTTGACAATGCTAATGATGATGATATAGATAGTGACAGTGATGACGATGGTGATCAATATCAAGTAATAATTACGGCCCTTGAGATAAGAAATAACGACGAGCAAACGATGGTAATGCTGATAACGATAAGGATAAATTAATGACGACGACGGGAATCTAAAAAGCTTGTACTTATTAATATATGAGAATCTAACACTTTGCCGGAGAAGCTTAGTAAAAAAAACGAAAACAAAATCTTCAGGATATATAAAAATAAATTAATTACAATAGACTTTTGGGCCACACATTAATTACACGAAAGCATAACCTGCATGATCACCTCGGATTATAAAACACAGGATAATTACTCTTCCTAAGATGCCACGCGGAGGGGGAAGGGGAGAAAGGAGAGAGAGAGAGAGAGAGAGAGAGAGAGAGAGAGAGAGAGAGAGAGAGAGAGAGAGAGAGAGAGAGAGAGAGAGAGAGAGAGAGAGAGAGAGAGAGAGAGAGAGAGAGAGATAACAAGGGAACTGTAGACACAAAGGGGTAACCGAATAGATGAAGAAAGGGAAACCAGAAATACGATCCCAAAAACAGCAAGATCCAACATAAAACAAGAGGGAAGGGAATAAAGGAAGGAGGGAGGAGAGAAAAGGGAACGAGAGTATCTAAAATTACAACATCAACGCGACCCCCAACGAATCCCTCCGCATTCACTACTTGTTTGTTTACATGCGCGCAAAGTAGCTCGTACACCGTGAGACCTTCCCATAAACAAGTACTTTTCTTGTCACCGTCTCGTATCTCTCTCCTTCCACTTCTCTCTTGTTCTTTCCTCTCTCGAATGCGATATGTAGGTCATGCTCGAACGTGAGGTCATTGTTACATACGCTACTAGGCCTAGCCAAAGTAGCGGATCTGAGTCTAAGCCTACATGGAGGCCGTGTATTATACTTTGTTTACATTCCCTATAAGGAGGGGGTAGCCTTCACTTGTTCGTGGAGTTCTTGCGTGGGGGTCGAGGGGAGGGGGTCGAGGGTTGGGAGGGAAGGGAGGATAACTATGATACATATTATGGGTACTCATACATCGGAGAAGGGGAAGGGGGGGGGGAGAGAAGGACCGGATACATAGGTCCGGCGATCCGCGTCGCAGTGCTCGAGGCGTGTTGTATGCACTCGTGAGGCTATCACGCACAGCTTTCATATCACGAACGGGGGTTTCGGCAAGGAAATTATGCCAGTAGAGGAAACTGATGCGGCCAGAGGGATTTTAAGTGAGCGTAACGCGTTCGAAGTTATGGTGGCCGACAGCTCTTAACGCCCAGGACTGTCTCCTCGACAGGATAGTACTCTTCTCTTCGATAAACCACGAGTAATAAGGCGTATTTACGATAATTGTCTGATGATGATGATGGGTTAGTGGCTGGGGGTATGACGTGGGTGGTGGGTGGTGGTCGCCTGGGGTGATAAGGTGGCCCCCCTCCTCCCCCTATCCCTTCCCATGCTCCCCTGCCCTTCCTGCGGAGCCTTCCCGTTGGTCGAGGATTTATGGCTGAACAGTAAGGGAAGACACACATACATGCATCTAGACGTACGTATACTTGCATAAATCTGTGCGTGTGTGCATAGAAGTACCAGAAATTAAAAAGGAAAAAATACATACACATATCCATACACACACACACACACACACGCACACACACACACACACACACACACACACACACATATATATATATATATATATATATATATATATATATATATATATACATATATAGAAAGATCAACAGAAGAGTGAAACATATGATTCAAATGGATTTAGTAACATCTACAAATAACTAACTAAATTAATCTTTAAAACACTGAGTGATTAATCAAACCTTAACATCAAACATTTCTATCCAAGGATGGTCTAATCACTTCTAATTACCAATCAACTATCCCTATCTGGTTTCATGACATAAAGGTTGTTATCAGATAGGACCAATATAAGAATAAATCTCAAATCTAGTCAGTCTAAAATCTATATGGTCATTATACACGAAATCATAAGTAATTATAATAGGGATCTAATTCGCAGAGGCTCTAACACAGTTCATTCTATTAGAAAAAAAGAAACTAGTTATAAACGGACTTGTTTGCTAAATGCTTCTGAAAATGCCGTTCAAGAGAAATACTGCCACATTACTGACCTGGACAGTGAAACGTGGTATGACATTCCCCTAGACTCCATATTATACTATATATGGCACATACAGTATATGTTAAACTTTATCATGTATTTTATTTTGTTATTATTTTTGTTCTACTAAGATGGTTAAAATGTGTACAGTGCTACCAAAACATACAGCAGACAAGTCATACAAAATACACAGCAACACGCGCCCGCGCCCACGCACTTTAAAGGCTAATAACTCGTACAGCTGATAAAACATGGATATTACAGTTCGACCGGACGCCTTCATAATAATTTCATACCTGATCAGAGCATCATCTGGACTCACATAGGAAATAGACCCAGAAAATAATGTTAATCATCGCATTATCAATATAGAAAGAACTAGTAATCATAATTTTCTTAAATAACACTGATCTTTTATTTACAGATCCGGCGGCGAGTATATCGAGTGCGACCCGAAAAAGTCCCTATCATACACTGCCAAACTGCCACGGACTCTTTCCCGAATTCCAGCACTATCCAATTATCCCGGAATCGTAAAACTGCTTCTAATTAGACGGATGAGTGGAGGCAGTCGCAGGTTACAACACACGATAGGCGAATGATTATTACATATATATATATATATATATCATATATGTACAAAATACATATAAAAGCAAATACACACAATATTTTTTTTCTTCTTTTTTTTGTATGTATGTATATGGGTATGTATGTATGCGCGTGCGTGTGTGTACACCTACGTTTGAGTGCTTGTGTAGATGCGCGCGTGACCGTCCCTAAAGCCAGCATATCACCCCCCCCCCTCCATTCCCGCCCTGTCACCCCCTGGCCAAAAATCTTGCCCCAGCCTCCCACTAACCGCAAGCAGGAAGGGGGGGGGGGGCAGACTGAAAGAGAAACACGAAATCTTCGAGACAATAAGACTGCGCGGTGATGATATTGCCGAGTGGCAAATGAGGTCGCAATTACGCCCGATTGCCCTTTGCAACTAATTAAGTCTTGAGGAGGAAGAAAGTTGAAGAGATCAAACGGCAAAGACAAATAATCTTCCTCTTTCTATTTATCTTGAAGACAACAGAATCATGTCCATCATTTATGTTGTAGCTACTAATACCGTTATCATCATTAATAATATTGTTATTATTGTCAGTATCATTCTTGCTAGTACTGTTATCATTACCATCATTGCTGCTCTCGGCTAATAACAGCCATTAATTATCTCACCATTATAATTATAACAACACCATCACTATAGCTCACTCACCACCCACGACTGCCGTTATCTTCTACTAATAACAATAATAAAACTCAATAATGATCACACTCTCTAACACTCTTAACATCTCCTATTCCCGTATCCCCCTTCACCCCCCTCCCTCCCTTCACCAGATCCCGCCCACCCAGCTTCAATTACCGAAGAGGGAGGGAAGCGAAAGAATTAGCCGGCTTCTCACGCCCACAAGAATGAAAATTAAGGGTCGTTGATTCGTGTCCGCAAAGGGGCGTGTCTCTCGAGAGGTGAGATCCTGTTGACTCACTTGGATAGTCAATCGGGACAGTATGGAGTGAGTCTGAGTTGAGTCACTCATATGGTTCGAGGACAGCGAGTCATTAATGAATTATCCATGTGGTTCCAGAATATTGGTCCTCGGACAAACAGGTCCACGTGGTCCGAAGACAGCATTGA
>NW_028234407.1:17182857-17185357 GCF_977035675.1 Penaeus japonicus
CAGCATAATCATTCATCACTATCATCAGCTGTGTTCCTTTAAGTGTGTGCAACTGCAACAAAAAGAATATATACTGTAAATAAAAATAAACTCACAAGCGAAATTTATATGCTAACAATTCACAGTCACAATACACTGCAAATGAAGAAATACATAAGTATATATAATATAATTTCAAATGCAAATACATGTTACCAGATCCAGCGCACGCCCCCTCCCCTTGCCCCTTTCCCCTCTCGTCCCCCTTACCCCCTCTCCACTTTACCCCCCCCCCCTCTCCTTTCCATCAGGTCAAAGGGTCGAGTTCAATTCATGCTGACTCCGAACACTAGTTTCATCTTGCTAATTCGCCTCTTACTTGTCCCCAGACTCTTCAAGCGAGCATTTTGGCGATAAGGAATTCGGGAAAGAGAAAAAACGGGACATGAAAAGAGATGCATATGAGAAGAGATGCTGTTTGGTGTTGCTTGAGGGAGGCTGCTGGGATCTTGGGATTGGATTGGGAATTTATTGCACGTCACCTGTCCGGGGAGGTGTGTGAGGGATGGAAGAGCGGAGGAGAAGGATGGCTTTTGCCTCTGTCTCTCTGGTCCTTTTCTCTTTCTGTCTTTTTCTCGCTCATTCACTCATTCTTTTATCTTCTTGATCTCTCTCCGTCTTTTTCTCTCCTTCTCCTCCACTGTCTCTCCTCTTTTTCTCTCCTTCTCCTCTGCTCTCTCTCCTCCCTACCCTCCCTCCCCCTTCTCTACCCACTCCCCCGGGGTCGTATCGCTCACCCCGGGTCACGATTCCCACCATGCAATGTTCTCATCATCCCTCTCCTCTAATTAAAGTATCATCGCGCATAATGCCGGGTTCCGGGGGCAGCTAATACGTTACGTAAGCCTCCATCTCTCCATCTCTTCCTTTTATTTATCTTTCTGTTTCTTTCTTCAAAGCGGCTTCTCATATTTGTTTTTCTTTCTTTCTTACATCTTTTCATTTTTCTTCCATTGCTTATTTTTATTCCTCCTTTCTTTCATTCTATTTCATCTTCTTCGTTTTGTTCTTCCCCGAGCTTTTTAGTGTTTTTTTCCTTCTTTTTCTTCTTCGCTTTGTCTTTATATTCTTCGTCATCTTCTTTTGTTCTATTTTTCCTCTTTGTCTTCATCTTCTAATTTCTTATATTATTCAAATTAATCAATATAATTTTCATTCGACTCATTCTAATTCATCCATTTAATTTTCTTCTTACTTTTCTCAGCTTTCTCTCTTTTCCTTTTCTTCGTCACCTTATTTTGTCCTTTAATCCTCCTAATCTTCCTTTATTTCTCTTCAGCCAAGAAATCAGCCAATATCCCGTGCCTTGTTAGCAACGAGGCTTGGAAAAATAATACTCTATTGTTTTGTTTGCAACGATGCTGCAGGTAGGGGATAAAGGTAAAGATAGAGAGAGGGACAGGAGCAATTACAAGGTTGATGCAGGAAAGGGGAATGTAAGGGGAAGGGGAGGGGGAGGGGGAGGGGAGAGACCTGGGTGAAAAATAAATTACATTGGGAATAGCCTGAGATGAATGCCTCTTCCAGGACTAAGAATATGCCATTAGTGTTAGGTCGGAGTCTAATTGACTTCCACAGGAGATGAATGAGGAGCCAAAACAAGAGGCCTCGTTTTTTTTTTCCTTTCTGAAGATATTTACTGATCGTCTAGAGGTGTGTTAGGGGTGGGGAGGGAGGGAGTGAAGGATGGTAGGGAGAGAGGGAGGAAGGGAGAGAGGGAGAGATTAGTGGGAAGGAAGGAAGGAAGGAGGGAAGTTAGGAAGGAGGGAGGAAAGGAGGGATGAGAGGGAAGGAAGGAAGGAAGGAAGGATGGATGGATGGGAGAGAGGGAGGGATGAGAGGGAGCAAATGATGAGAGTGGGAAGGGAAAAGGGGACGGGAGATGGCTTGCACCTCGCTACGCAGTGTCGCATTATCCACAGCTATGCGTGTATGTCAAATAGCACAAGGCTCTGGGAGCTTGTCCGAATGGTACCCTTGATTGTGAACACTCTCTCCCTCCCCTTGCCCTCGTACAATAACCCAGGATGTTATACGACTGCCGATATATCACAGCAAGTAGACTCTTCGCGAGCGATATCTGATTCCACACGCCATTTGCATGATGACACCGGCGAGTCACATTACCATATGCATCTAGAACCAACATCATCAACACCAAATCAACAGCATCCTTAAGGAAGAAGAAAAAACATGAAATATATGAATATATGTACCTGAGACACAGAAATGCAGCGGGGCCATAAAATTTGCATATGTGCGTTGCGGAGAACCCAAACCGTCGGCAGTAAAGAATAACAAGGCATCTTACCCTCTGCTCGCTAATTGTATCTGAGCATCCATCACGCCTGACTCCATCTTTTAACCCTTTCCCTGCTCTCTTCTGCATCCTCTCTTCCTCATGTCTCTCTCTTAATCTCCCTCCCTCTCTCTCTCTCTCTCTCTCTCTCTCTCTCTCTCT
>NW_028234407.1:17192857-17202857 GCF_977035675.1 Penaeus japonicus
GATTGCATGAAGACTTAACGCAAGCAATCCAAACAAAAGAAAAACTCAACTAAGATATTCAAACAAAGAGGCAGAATCATTCCAGATCTTTTAGATAAAGACACTCACTTGTCACACATATGTATATATATGTATATGTATATGTATATATATATATATATATATATATATATATATATATATATATATATATATATATATATATGTGTGTGTGTGTGTGTGTGTGTGTGTGTGTGTGTGTGTGTGTGTGTGTGTGTGTGTGTGTGTGTGTGTGTGTGTGTGTGTGTGTGTGTGTACACACCTTGGCCCTTAGTACAATAACGGCACAAAACTAGAGAATCCATCGCCAGGAGAAGTTCTTTAAGGAGAGAATGAAGAAGGATCACCTTCCATAAGGGGCCAGTAAGTCATCCGAGTTAGTGGGTCTTTCAAGGCAATAAGTCATTGAAGTTCGGAACCATTCAGAGAGACAACGTGGGGTATTCGTCAAGGGTTGTCACAGAGTAATAGAAAGAAAGAAGGAAAGAAGGAAAGAAAGAAAGGGAAAGAAAGAAAGCGAAAGGGAAAGAGAAAGAGAGACAGACAGAGAGAGAAACATATATACATATATACACATTAAAAAAAAGCGTTAGAAAAAGGGAGAGAGGAAAAATGTTAAGAAAAGATGTCAGGAGGCATTCACGCACACTGCTAACCTAACCTTGCAAAAGATGCAAACTGACTGTAAGAATTGGCAACAGAAAGTTCTATGATTGGCAAAGTAGATGACAGGCTCCCGCGCACGCACTAAGAACCGATGGGGATGTAGCATTGGCAAGTGTAACCTCAAACAAATCAAAATGCCAATTAGATGTTCTATAAAGTGCATTTATATACCCAACAGAAGAATCAGGGGCATGAAAAGGGGAAGGAAGAAAGAAAGAAAGAAAGAAAGAAAGAAAGATAGACAGACAACCCCCTACCCCCCCTCTCTCTCTCTCTCTCTCTCTCTCTCTCTCTCCTACTTTACTCCAGTCTCTCTCAGTGCTCTCCTCCACTCTCAGATTCCTCATCTTCCTCCTACTCCAGTTCCTCCAAAAATCCTCATCATCCTACTCGCTAACTACTCCCACCAACTTTACTTCCACTCCATTAATCCTCATCTTCCACCTACCTTACCCAGTTACCTCCTCTTCCTCTTCCTCCCTACGCCAGTTTACTCATCTCCACCACTCCTTCCCTTCTCCTACTTGCCAGTTCCTTTCCCCTACTTTCCTACTCATCTACTCTCCACTCCTCATCTCCTCCTACACCTATTCCTCCCCTCTTTCTCTCTAACTTTCCTCCTCATCTATCACCTACAACTACCACCAGCTCTCATCGTCCATATTCCTCCAACTCCTTCTACTCCAGTTCCACACTTCTCCTCCTACTCCAGCCTTCTCCTTCATCTTCCCTAACTTCCTCCTACTCCAGTTCCTCTCTTCCATACATTCCTCCTACTCCTACTACATCCAGTTCCTCATCTTCCTCCCTTCTGTTCCAGTTCCTCAAGTCTAACATACCTCCTTAACACTTCACTCTCCAACATACTTACTACCTCTCCTAACTTTTTCCTCTTCCTCCCTAACTTCCAGTTCCTCATCTTCCTCCTACTTACTCTTAACACCAACACCAGTTCCTCATCTTATCCCTCCTACTCTACTTCTTCTCCTACATACTTACATCTACAACTCTATCTCCTAACTTCCAGTTCCTCATCTTCCTTCCTCCCCTACTCATCCTTCTATCATTCCTTCCCTACATACTACCAACTACTCTAATGCACATTCTCAACAACCATCAACTACTCCAGATCCTCATCTACCTCTCCACTCGCTCTTAGTTACCACCATATCCCCATCCTCAACTATATCGTAATTTCTCCTACTCTACTTTCCTCACCACACCGTCAACTTACCCACCTACACACATCCTTCCGTTCCTCAACCTTACATTTCTCCTTCTAATCTCCTACTACTCTTCATCTCCTCCTCCGTACCTCCCTTCCTCCTACCTACTTACTAGAACTTCTCCAACCTCCTTCTCCAACAAACCAGTTATCCTTTCCTCATCTTCCTCCTACACTTCTACTACACAGTCAACTTTACCTCTACTATTTCCTCTCCTACATCCTACTTCCTCCTCTCCTTTCCTCCAACACACTTATTTCCAGTTCCCCTTAGTTCCTCATCTGTTCTCCTACTTCACTCCAGTTCCTCATCTTCTCTTCTCCTACTTGACTTTCCCTCTCCCTTCTCATTCCCTCAACTTCTCCTCCTACTCTCCCTACTACTACTCCAGCTCTCATCTTCCTCCTACTGTACTCTCAGTTACTACTCAGCTTCCCTTCACTCCTACTACTCCATTCTCTTCATCCTACTCCTCTACTCCATTCACTCATCTTCCTTCCCCTAATCCTACACTCAAGTTCCTCATCTTCCTCCTACTCAAGTTACCTCAGCTTCCTCCTACTACACTTACTCTTCATCCCTTCCTTTATCTCCTCCTACTCCAGGTCCTCATCTTCCTCCTACTACAGTCCTCTCTTTCCCTCCTAATCTACTATACTTAAATTCAATTACTTTCAAGTGCCTGCATCTCCTGATCTTCCTTCTCCTATCCTAAACTATCTTCCTCCTACTGCGCCAGTTATCATCTTCCTCCTATTACTCCTCCTACTTCTCTTCCAGTTCCTCATCTTCCCTCTACTTACATATTCCCTCCTATCCTACTCTCCTACTTAACGCCAGATCCTCATCTTCCTCCTACTTACTCCAGTTCCTCCTCATCTTCCTGCCTCCGACTCCAGTTCCTCATCGAATCCCCTACTTGGTTAACCGACGCCAGTTCCTACATCTTTCCCTCCTACTGCCAGCTGCTCCTCATCATTTCCCTACTTCCTCTTCTCCTCATCTATCCTCGCTACTGAATCAACATTTCGCTCATCTTCTCCTACAGCGCATTCCTCATCGTTCTCCTCACTCCAGTTCCTCATTCTTTCCTCCTACTAGTCGCATTTTACGCCGTCATCTCTCCTCCTACTCCAGTTCCTCATCCTTCCTTCCTACTCCAGTACTCATCTGCCTCCTTAGCTCCAGTTCCTCATCTTCTCCTACTCCAGTTCCTCACCTTCCTCCTACTTTACTTCCAGCTCCTCATCTTCCTCCTACTTACTTCCAGTTCCTCATCTTCCTCCTAACTCCAGTTGAAATCTCTCCTCACCTTCCTCCTACTCCAGCTCCTCATCTTCCTCCTACTCCAGTTCCTCATCTTCCTCCTACTCCAGTTCCTCATCTTCCTCCTCCTCCAGTTCCTCATCTTCCTCCTACTCCAGTTCCTCATCTTCTTCCTACTCCAGCTCCTCATCTTCCTCCTACTTCCAGTTCCTCATCTTCCTCCTACTCCAGTTCATCAACTGCCTCCTACTCCAGTTGCTCAACTTCCTCTGACTCCAGTTCCTCCTCTTCCTCCTACTCCAGTTCCTCATCTTCCTCCTACTCCAGTTCCTCATCTTCCTCCTACTCCAGTTCCTCACCTTCCTCCTACTCCAGCTCCTCATCTTCCTCCTACTCCAGTTCCTCATCTTCCTCCTACTCCAGTTCCTCACCTTCCTCCTACTCCAGCTCCTCATCTTCCTCCTACTCCAGTTCCTCCTCTTCCTCCTACTCCAGTTCCTCATCTTCGTCCTACTCCAGTTCCTCATCTTCCTCTAGCCCAGTTCCTCATCTTCCTCTAGCCCCGTTCCTCATCTTACTCACCCCAGTTCCTCACCTTCCTCCTACTCCAGCTCCTTACCTTCCTCCTACTCCAGCTCCTCATCTTCCTCCTACTCCAGTTCCTCATCTTCCTCCTACTCCAGTTCCTCATCTTCCTCCTACTCCAGTTCCTCATCTTCCTCCTACTCCAGTTCCTCATCTTCCTCCTACTCCAGTTCCTCATCTTCCTCCTACTCCAGTTCCTCATCTTCCTCCTACTCCAGTTCCTCATCTTCCTCCTACTCCAGTTCCTCATCTTCCTCCTACTCCAGTTCCTCATCTTCCTCCTACTCCAGTTCCTCATCTTCCTCCTACTCCAGTTCATCTTCCTCCTACTCCAGTTCCTCATCTTCCTCCTACTCCAGTTCCTCATCTTCCTCCTACTCCAGTTCCTCATCTTCCTCCTACTCCAGCTCCTCATCTTCCTCCTACTCCAGTTCCTCATCTTTCTCCTACTCCAGTTCCTCATCTTCCTCCTACTCCAGTTCCTCATCTTCCTCCTACTCCAGTTCCTCATCTTTCTCCTACTCCAGTTCCTCATCTTCCTCCTACTCCAGTTCCTCATCTTCCTCCTACTCCAGTTCCTCATCTTCCTCCTACTCCAGTTCCTCATCTTCCTCCTACTCCAGTTCCTCATCTTCCTCCTACTCCAGTTCCTCATCTTCCTCCTACTCCAGTTCCTCATCTTCCTCCTACTCCAGTTCCTCTTCTTCCTCCTCCAGTTCCTCATCTTCCTCCTACTCCAGTTCCTCATCTTCCTCCTACTCCAGTTCCTCATCTTCCTCCTACTCCAGTTCCTCATCTTCCTCCTACTCCAGTTCCTCATCTTCCTCCTACTCCAGTTCCTCATCTTCCTCCTACTCCAGTTCCTCATCTTCCTCCTACTCCAGTTCCTCATCTTTCTCCTACTCCAGTTCCTCATCTTCCTCCTACTCCAGCTCCTCATCTTCCTCCTACTCCAGCTCCTCATCTTCCTCCTACTCCAGTTCCTCATCTTCCTCCTACTCCAGTTCCTCATCTTCCTCCTACTCCAGTTCCTCATCTTCCTCCTACTCCAGTTCCTCATCTTCCTCCTACTCCAGTTCATCTTCCTCCTACTCCAGTTCCTCATCTTCCTCCTACTCCAGTTCCTCATCTTCCTCCTACTCCAGTTCCTCATCTTCCTCCTACTCCAGTTCCTCATCTTCCTCCTACTCCAGTTCCTCATCTTCCTCCTTCTATACCATTTCTTCTTTCTTTTTTTCTTACATCTCTTATTTTTGTTCTTCTTCCACTTCTTCCTTTTTCTCCTTTTATAACATTTTGTTGTATGTTATCTTCCGTTTTCTCCATCCTTGACTCTCCTCCATCCCCTCTTCCTAGTTAGCCTTTTCCCGTCACCCTCCCTCATCCAGAGAGAGAGCTGGATATATCTGCATAAATCCATTAGCTGGAATAAACTCCTATCTCTTTCCTTGTCCCCAGCCTCTCCTTTGCCTTTTCCCTTTCCCTCTCCTCTTCTCCTAAATCTCCCCCTCTCCCTTTCTCCTTCTCCCCATCTCTCTTTCCCCCATCCTATCTGTCTCCCTCTCTTCCTCTCACTATCCCTCTCTCTCTCACACACACAGCTATACTGCATTTCAGCCAGGCGAAACATCTGCTCCGTAAATCTGGCTTCTCTCTCTCTCTCTCTCTCTCTCTCTCTCTCTCTCTCTCTCTCTCTCTCTCTCTCTCTCTCTCTCTCTCTCTCTCTCCTCCCCCATTTTTCAATTGCCCTCTCCCTCTTTCCCTTTCCCCCTCCTTCTCTCATCCATCCTCTCTTTCCCCTCTCCCTCTCCCCCAAAGACTCTTGGCATTATGCTATCTAATCTTACTCACCTTTGAGCGTGTCCCTCTCCCAAAACATCTCACTCGCGACACCACAAACTCACCTGTGGGAACAAAATAAGAACATGAGTATAAATGTAGTTTAGAAGATTGTAGCCAAGAAATGACTAATGGTTACTGATGGCATCTTATGTGGCGATGATAATTATCAGTGCAGTGATGAGGATTATAACCTCTCTCTCTCTGTCTGTCTGTCTGTCTGCCTGTATCTCTCTCTCTCTCTCTCTCTCTCTCTCTCTCTCTCTCTCTCTCTCTCTATATATATATATATATATATATATATATATATATATATATGTATGTATGTATGTATATATATATATATATATATATATATATATATATATATATATATATATATATATACAGATAGATATATAGAAAGAAGTGTGTCCGTGTGCGTGTCCGACTGTCCGTGTGCCTGTCCGTGTGCATGTGTGTGTTCATGTGCGTGTCCGTGTGCATGTGCATGTGCGTGTGCGTGTGCGTGTGCGTGTGTGTGTGTGTGTGTGTGTGTGTGTGTGTGTGTGTGTGTGTGTGTGTGTGTGTGTGTGTGTGTGTGTGTGTGTGTGTGTGTGTGTCTAATCTTAAACCTGCATCTCTTCCACTCATTGTCTCCACTCATTGTCTTGCAACCCTCCCAGCGCTTCCCTTTCCCAGCCGCTTGGACAACGACCCAATCCATCTGAACGTCTGATAGATAAAGAGATAAAAAGCAGAGTCCATAAGCAGCATCCTGGTAGTAGGAGTGGGATGGATGGGGGTGGGAAGGGGCAAGGGGAGGCGTAGGAGTGGAGGGGTGAGGGGGGGAGTTGATAATCAAGTCGAGCGAGGAGTGATCTCTCCGGGCGAACCTCAGTCGATCGAGAGGAACTGACTGACCTGATGGGCGGGGAGAGGCGGAGGGACGGCGCAAGCTGATCACAGTCATCCCCAAAGGAACCTCGAACCCCCCGAAGGACCTCGCCCATCAGATGACGACTCACTCATTCCGTCATGCACACGAGGATAATAACAGTCATGAAGCCCGCTCGACAAGGCGCGCCAAGTCCTCCGTCGGGTGTGCGACGCCCGCCGGAAGGATACGCTGCTCCGTCGGTACGGCCCTCGAGGCGCCGATCAACCGATTTCATGTCGGATTTATTGGAAAGAGAGAGAGAGAGAGAGAGAGAGAGAGAGAGAGAGAGAGAGAGAGAGAGAGAGAGAGAGAGAGAGAGAGAGAGAGAGAGAGAGAGAGAGACTCAATCTCACATCGTGAGAATGCATAACAAGGGACTTACAGATAATAACTCACTGACTGAATACAACGGCCACGGATCGCTCTACTAAATGAATGAACTGACGGCTGACTGAATGGCTGACTGAAAAGACTACGCCACAGAAGCAACACTAAATCCCTATCTTGGCGCAGTGTTCCCCCCGTTTAAAAATATTGTCAACTTCAGGATAACTTGAGGTATAAGGAGTATGTACTCTTGAGGTTTATGCGTGGCTATAAAACGTTTGTAAAATCATTCATGCGTATATAGATATATATATATAACTACTTGCATATTTGCAAGTTGTTATATATGTATTTTGCACCAGTACAGCAACAAATACATTTGCAGAAATATACATGCAAACTTATAAGTAATCATGCAAAATTCTAAATATATAAGAACTATTACTACAAGTACACATACATGTACAAAAGTTGATGTTTTAACATACACAATATCCCTTCTGTATCTTCACAAAATTCATTATCGTAATAATAATACCTATTTACCAAGAGGTCATTACAAACAAAGAAAACACGCACCATCAAAAACAAGTAACCCAATAACACGAAAAAACAAAGATAGTTCTAATGACGATGGAGATAATAATAGCAATAATAATAATAATAATAATAATGATAACCTCTATGATTATTATCATTACTATTAGGAGAGGACAAAAGCAGATGAAAATGACGTCACACGACAAAGCAGCGCTTCCTCGCAGCCCGCCTCCACCTGGGAGAGCATCCTCGAAAGACCCAAAATAAGACCAAAACAGTTCTCGAGACATTTGCGTTATATCTCCACTTCTCACTTAACCCCTAAGCGGCTATCACAAGTTTGGCAATTGTCCTGCTATAACCCACCAGGCAGACGGTGCGTGCTGGAGAGTGTCGGCCTTTCCATTAGCTTATCGCGCTCGGCCAATCAAAAGGCGGGACGCACCTGGTGAACGGGTTACGATTGGTCGAGCGATTGACAAGGTGAAGCTGCACGCACGGGGCGGGAGAGAGGGCGACCAGGGTTCTGTTTTTAGCAGGAGGAAGGGGGGGGGGGGCGATAGAAGGAGAGGGAAAGAGAGAGAAAGAGAAAGAGAGATGAAGGGAGGTACGGGAAGAGGGTGGGGGTGCGCTACACACGTCTGCTAACGAGCGCTGTTTAGCAGATGCGCTCGCCCTGTCACATATCCCTTGGCAACCCTGTCGCGAAACCAATGAAAAATGTTCCGCGAATACCGACAAGAACAGAAATAATTCACCATTTTTATCTTCTTCCTTTCCCCTCTTCTCCCTCTTTGACTTTGGCAGCAGAGCACGAAGGACGAGGAGGAAGAGGAGGTGGAGGTGGAGGTGGAGGGGGAGCTGGCGAAGTGAGATGACGGAAGATTTAACTGATTATATTTTAGCAGGTGTGTCATGCATGCACGCACGGACTCATGACAACTCCGCCCCTTCAGACGCTTCTCTTCCATCAACGCCACCGTCTGCTACTTCTTTTTCTTCGTCTTTTTTTCTCCTCTCTTCTCTTTTTTTTCTCCCCCTTCCCCTCCCCTACCTACCTTTTCGCTTCTACTCACATTTTCGTTCCTCATCCCTCCCCCTCATCCACACCCACCACCCCGCCAATGGAGACTAACACAAATAAAGGAAGCCACGGACACAGCCGAACCGGAAGTACAAGCAAAGTTCAAGACATAAAGCAAGCGGTTCCCCCTTCCCCTTACGCCCCTCCAACAACTATCCTAGTAAGTCGACTATTCCTTCAGGCAATAAATACCGCATCCCTCCTCCTCCCCCTGTTCCCTTCCCCTAGCGACCCCCTCCTGCTCGAAACGAGTTTTAACAAAATGTATAATACCACTTTAGACAACAAGGAGGAGGAACCTGGCCAACAAATTGTCTAAATCGTTAATGTGTACGAAACCGCTGTAATTCTTGAGTCCCTCCTCCCTCCTGCAACCCCCCCCCCCCTTCTTCCCTTACCTACCAACCTCCAGCCTGGAAAAATGTGGGAAATGATCTGAAATTTCTCTCTCTCTCTCTCTCTCTCACTCTCTCTCTCGCTCTCGCTCTCTCTCTCTCTCCCCAAGCGTTTGTCTATCCAACTATTTATCCACCCCTTCTTCCTTCCTTCCTTCCTTCGTACCTTCGTTTCTTCCTCCCTCACTCAACCCATCCACCTACCCACCCACCCACCCTCCGTCCCTCCCACCCTCCTTCCATTCTCCCCCTCGTATGCATTCCAAAATATGGCTTGTCACATTCTTCCCTCAAACGCGTTGTTATTAGCCGATCGAGATGACGAGATAAACCGGCCAAGTACTCGTTGGCCTCGAGCTTTTAAAGGGGATTTAATGAGAGTTAATTCCAGGTGGAGCTCCGGCGCTGCGTGAAATATGATATCACTGCACTTGGCTTGTGCCTCGGGACTTTAGAGGCTGGGGGCCGGGGCGGAGGGGGTGGGGAGGGGGTAAGAAGGAAGGGTAAAGGAAAACGGAGGAGGAAAAGATGAGGAGGAGATAGATGGTTGATTAAGAAAGGTGAGTGGCGAAGAAACACAAGTAAAAAGAGCGAGCGAGTGATACAGAACGTTTATTTCTGTTTACTCTTCTTCGGATTTAAAATTTCTGTTATAGTTGCTATACCTTCTTTTCCTCTATATCTTTATTTCTTTATGCATGAAGTATTTAAGACGATACTTTTCTTTCATTTTGTCTGATACTACACTCCCCATCTTTCCTTGCCCACATCCAATTCTTTCTCTCACTCTCCCTCTCTTTCTTTCTTTCTCTCTCTCTCTCTCTCTCTCTCTCTCTCTCTCTCTCTCTCTCTCTCTCTCTCTCGCGCTCTCTCTCCTAATATTCGATTCCCAAAATTAAAAAAAAAAGGAAAAAGAAATGAAAAGAAAAAAAAAACAATAACAACTGCAACCATAACAGATAAAGCCCTAAGCAAATAAGAAAACAAATAAACGCCAAAATAAAACCCGCAACTTTCCTCTTCTTTCCTCCTCTTTTCCCCAAGTCTTTCCTTAGCACTTGTCGGCGTATGGACCCAGGAGGCCACGTAAGTAATTTACAACGTCTTAGCACTT
>NW_028234407.1:17207857-17210357 GCF_977035675.1 Penaeus japonicus
CTCTTTCTTCTTTTTCTTCTTTCTTCTTCTTCTCTTCCTCTTTCTTCTTTTATTTTCTTCTCTTCCTCTTTCTTCTTTTTCTTTTTTCTTCTTCTCTTCCTTTCTTCTTTTTCTTCTTCTTCTTCTCCTCCTCCTCCTCTTACTTCCTCGTCTCATATTTCTTGATCGATGACTATCAAAGTAAAAGAAAAAAAATATATATATAGCACACGCACATCAATTTCCATGCTACTCCATTTTACGTAAGAATCCGATCTGACAAGGTGCTGGTCATTGGATTCCATTATTTTTTCGTTCTTTTCTCCTTCGCTCTCTTGATTACACCTTTTGAATGTGGCTCATCAAACAAACCAGGCGATCCGAATGGTCTGGTAATGTGCGGCCGAGTGAGTGAGGGAGGGAGGGAGGGAGGGAGGGTTTGAGGGAGGGAGGGAGAGGGGAAGAGAGTGGGTGAGGGATGGAGGGAGGGTTTGAGGGAGGGAGGGAGAGGGGAAGGGAGTGGGTGAGGGAGAGAGAGAGAGAGAGAGAAAGCAAGAAAGAGAAAAAAAGAAAGAAAGAAAGAAAGAAAGAGAGAGAGAGAGAGAGAAATGCCTGTTGGCAATACACTCCTCTTGTCTTTTTGAGCGATGGCATTTCCGAATAATTTGAAATGAGAGAAAAAACAAGGAATAGAGGTGAGGAGTGTAGAGCAGAACCAAGAAGAGGAGGAGGAGGTTTGAGAGGACGGAGTTCAGAGAAAAAAAAAATAGGAGGAGGACGTAAAGTAAGGCAACAAAAAAGAAGAAACTCCTTTAAACAAATATTTTGTGTTTGAAATAGATACACATACACACAAACATACACATATATACATGTATGTATATAAATATAAATATAAATAAATATATATATATATATATATATATATATATATATATATATATATATATATATATATACAGAGAGAGAGACAGACAGATAGATTTATATATAAGGTAATCCAAACCGTAGATTGATATCTTAATGGAAATCAAGAATCTTTCCCATCTCGACATCTTCCTAATATAGCAATAATCAAGATGCGATTGAAGTGAAACGTATGTCGTGAAATAACGGGAAATAACATAACCAGCGACAGTATGAAAATGACTAAACGAACTAAGAATTTATACTATCTTACTTCAGTCTTATCAAATTCCTTGAAGTCTCCAATAAAGATAATTACATAAACTAAATGGATTTGATTTCAGCAAACACGCCCTTGGACGGGCAGGGAAGGCGATGTTTATACTGCTGTATGTCCCTTCACCTATGCGAAAGCTTATGCCTACGGGAATGCGTACCTGCTTCTGCCTGCGAGTGTATAAAGACACACCACTCGAACGGCCAGCTTCGAATGCCCAATCAATATACACAATAAAGCCAAGCGGAGGATCATCCCGCTTTACGCTTCCAATAATCCCTAATAAAAATCATCATCCATTGGATATTCAACAAATCGCTGACTGCAGGAGCGGCGGCCGACGTGCACCGCCTGCCTCGCTCGCCTCAATACTGACGGTTGCCCGGGTCTAGTCCGGTGGAGGTGCATTCACTCGTGTGCGCTCTTTTGATTTTCTTCGTGATTTACCTTCAAGTTTGTTTTATTACATGTAACGGATCCTATTTTTGTATGAAATAAAGGCATAGCCAAGTATATGCATGAATTACAGCAACAGCATTAACAATATTAATACAAAATACAAAAGAGAAATAACTATCGGTAATCGCCACGATAAAACCAACTAATATTAAGGTAATGAATAATAAGATAAAATACAAAAAGCAATATTAATATGAAACAAAAAATAATCACAATGATAAATAAATAAGAAGGAGAACAAGAAGAAAATACACACAAAATGACAAAATAGCAACAGTAGCAACCACCTCCCGTAATCACCCGAGGACCCAAAACAGATTCAAAGCACATTCGCGCCCACGCCAGACACTAACAGCACATGGGAGCGCCACTAAAACACAGGGAACACGTGGCAGCAGAGTATCCTAAGTGATAGGCTTACCCAGAGGAAGGAGGGAGGAGGAAGAGGAAAAGGAGGAGGAGGAGGGGGTGGTAGAGGAGGAGGAGGTGGTAGAGGAGGAGGAGGAGGAGGTAGAGGAGGAGGGGAGAGGAAGAGGAGGTGGAAGAGGAGGGTGAAGGAAGGGGAGAGGAAGAGGAGGTGGAGGAGGAAGGTGAAGAGGGAGGAAGAGGGGGGAAGAAAAGGTAGAGGAGGAGGGGAAGAAGAAGAAGGAGGAGGAGGGGGACGAAGAAGTGGTAGAGGAAGAGGATGAGCAGGAAGAAGAGGTATAGGAGGAGGAGGAGAGAGAGAAGAGGAGGAACTGGAGGAGTAAGAGGAGAGGGTAGAATAGGAGGAGAAGGAGAAAAAGAAGAAAAAAAGGAAGAAAAGCGAGGCGGATCAAAATACGAGAAAGC
Organism: Penaeus japonicus; assembly: GCF_977035675.1. Taxonomy (NCBI): domain Eukaryota; kingdom Metazoa; phylum Arthropoda; class Malacostraca; order Decapoda; family Penaeidae; genus Penaeus; species Penaeus japonicus. Next base: position 17,210,310 of record NW_028234407.1, read on the forward strand.
GTTCATTTCAAAAGAGAGAAAAAGGCAACAGAACAGAACAAGAGAAAA
>NW_028234407.1:17215357-17220357 GCF_977035675.1 Penaeus japonicus
TCCCCCGCCGCACTAAAGATACTCCTCCTCGCCTGCCGCCCCGCACGTCTTGCACGTCTTCGCCCGGAGGAAGCGGGGGGCGTGGGCCTCTCCATGGGCTTTCAGAGACGCGCTATACAGAGTACACCAATTCATGCTACAAAACACGATGCACTCTTCTATGTTACGACGTTTCACTCTAATCAATGTCAGTGTACAGGGTTCAGCCAATAACAATATAATGCTTACATGACAATGAATAATAACACTGCCTCTTAACTAAACCACATAACTATGCAATATTCTCACATCTCGTGAATAATCACTAAAGACCACGGGAATGTGTATGAAGTCTATTCAATGGACGTTAGGGAAAGGACACCAGTGCGAACATTCATTTTTTTTATAATCCTTTAGTAATACAAGCGAGACAATATAGCCTTCAATAAAATCCTAAACAAAATCACTAAATAAATAACGGCAAAATCTTCGCATGGTGTGTGTGTGTGTGTGATCAAGGCCGGGGAACCGGCGCCGGCATTGTATTCCTCGACCGCCCCTCCCTCCCCTCTCTACCCTCCCCCATCTGCACATCCCCTCTCAACCCTCCCCCATCTACACATCCCCTCTCAACCCTCCCCCATCTACACACACCCTCCCTCCTATGCCACCCACTCACCCCCCTTCCCCTCCCCCCGCGCCTCAAATACGGACGGCCAGATGGTCCACTTTACAACTCTACTTAATGTTGATCTTTTGCCATTCTCCGAGTTACACGAGTACCTTTCCTATTTTCTGTTCCCTACCCCCTCCCCCCTCTCCCTCCCTCCCTCCCTCCTGCGTTAATTCTTTCCTTCTCCCTCCCATTATGCCTGTTTCTTTTCTATCTCTCTCCACTTAGCTCACCATTTAGATGAAGAACGTAAAGCCCACATTTTACTTGATACACCTGACCCCCCCCCCCTCAACACACACTTTCCTTCTTCACACACCTGGGATGATCCCTTAGTTTGCTACCCAACATTTTGTATTCAACACAGCCTCCTTTCCCTTCTCCTTCTCTCTCTCCTCCTGTTGCAAATGTACTAATCCCTTTTCCCCTGTTTCTATTTATTATTAACTTCCTTCCCTCTTCCCCCTTTCTCTTCTGCCGCCGCTAGACAATATGTGTGGTTTCCATTACTTGGTAAGTCACGCGTCACAATGACCCAATCCGACCTCACCTAAGCTTCGCCGAGATTAGCCCAGCTTCACTTAGCTTCCGCAGGACGTGATATAAATGCCTATCTTGCATCAGAAACAAAAACAAAATCTTTGGCAACAATTTTCTTTGGTCTTCACAAACAACGACTGGACATAGTTTGCTGAAGAAATTTCGTGATGTTACGGTTAATAGAAGTCAACCTAAGCTGACTTAATCTTACCCGGTTTTTAATTACGTCGGGAATGGCGCAATACTTCCCTTAAGGTGACAAGGCTGTTCTAAGCTCGCTACATCTCCAAATCCTCACAGACGTTTTTCACCTGTAGTGTTACATAAAAAAAATTTGTCTTCCATAAGGTAAAAAAAAAAAAAACATGAAGTATTCCCAACCAAACAAAAGGAAAAGGAACAGCAATAAGTATAATTATAATTCATACTATAACACATTTCATTTATCTATTTGCTCATGTCACCGCAACAGAACAAATATAATTATATTCAAATGAATAATCAGAAAAAAAAAACTAAGTTGCTGCAGGCTGAACGGGCCGTTACCTGGATATGTCAATCAAAAATTTGACTGGAAGCAATCACTCGAAAATGGGTTTGATATTAGATTATGAATTCCGCTGAACAGGCTTTATTTTGCATGTTTTCCGAAGATTATCGATTACTCTTTAAAAAGAAATTAATAAGCTTTCATGCCTGTTACTTCCGCTAGATATAGTAATCACACAAGCGCACACAGAGAAAGCCCAACAGAATGTGTTTACGAGAAAACTACATCTGACATACACGCAAGCAGTTATTTCAACCGCAATCGAACCAACAGACACGATGCATGCAACACCCAGGGCGATTCGAACCTCAGAGGGGAAGACCTTAACATTATATTAATAACATCTAACAAGGAGAGGCATAACCTAGAACCATCTCCATGACCAAATACACACACACACACACACACACACACACACACACACACACACACACACACACACACACACACACACACACACGGGCCACCTCACCTCAGAAGAATATAACGAGAAAAGAAGGTTAGGATAAAGGGAAAATGAAGAGCTGTGTGGAATACATGACATCTAGTAGCAATACTACCGTCAGCCATTCTTTAACCGTCTAGCAATCTAAGAATAGCTGCAAGCATGAGCGTCGTCCAGTTTTCAAGCGCAAGCACTACCTTCATCCATTTGACAACCGTCGCATCCTTCAGGGTCAGTAAATAGAGTGCTTACTGACCTTGATGTCTCCCACCGCGCACTGGCCGTGATTAATAAAAATCCCCGGCCGTAACTCGACACTTGCGGTCATGCACGGCTCTGACACTATGCAGAGACGGGGAAGGTCACACGGCACGCGGGGGTCATGGCACATGGCATGCGGATTCCATGACAAGGTTATGGTCATATCGTCTTGTTATCGCCATCATAAAACGAAGACATGCAATATTTTTTCTGTCTTTATTAGATGCAGAAGACTAAACAAGAGAGAGAGAGAGAGAGAGAGAGAGAGAGAGAGAGAGAGAGAGAGAGAGAGAGAGAGAGAGAGAGAGAGAGAGAGAGAGAGAGAGAGAGAGCGAAAGGTCCGGGCCAACTGGGTTCTGAATGAGGTCGGACCAGGAAACCGTTGCCATCTACCCTCGAGGGAAATCTCCATTGCAAATATCGGATGATTTATTGATTTTCAATATCAATCACACTCTCCCGCTGATGGCGAAGGGATCCCGCCTGAACGATTGCCTTTCAGAGGTCACGGCCGAGCCTTATTTATATCCAGTGTGACGATTAATGGAAAGAAGAGGAAGCTCGGAATTAGCCCGGGCGTGTGTGTGTGTGGAGCGGGCGGGCGGGAGGGCGGGGCGCGGGTTGAATGAAGGGATTCGTGATAATGATATTAAGGCTATGGGGTGATCGGTATGGTGCTGGTGAGATTCCTAAGGATGGACATGTGTATGTATATCAATAATAATAATTATGGTATTTGTATGTTAATAGTAATATGGATACGAGTACTAGCTCTACTACTACTAATAGAAATAATAGTGATGATAATGATGGTAATATATCAATAATAACAAGAACCATAGCGACATTAACAAGAATACATTGAAAATTATCAAATTTTCAAAAGAAGAACAACTATTTTTAAAAAATAACGTCACTCTTAAGTATGGATTGCAAATCCACAAACAAGCACATAAGAACACACACACACACACACACACATACACACACACAACATTCGCACGCATAAAAAATCCTATAATTATTTTAATCCTATAATAAAACCGATTACAAATATTTCAAAAGGGATATGTATAATAGCAACAAACACTGAACACAGATTGAAAATATATGAAACTGCAAAATAGAAATATATGAAACAAAGAAAAAATAGATCGTAACTTCGAAATACAAAAACAAATAATGAAAAAAAAAACAATTAAGAAAATCAGAAACCGATAAATAGAAAAAGGAATCAGACAGCAAATGGACATTATCACACTAACATCCGGTTCTCAAAGGTCATTAATCCTTTCCCCTCAAGAGGCCAAGAGGCAGGCAATCGCCCTCTCGTGACCACGGCTGAATATCGTCATAAATGAATGAATGAAAAAAAAAAGCGACGTTCTGGGGATAATGGCAGGGGGCAGGGGGCAGGGGGGGGGGGGTGTCTCGTGATTCTTGATTCGGAAAAAGGGAGCTAATGAGATGGGCGAAGGTTATATATTTTTTCCGTCTTTTTCTTTTTCTTTTTAGCTTTAGTTATGAGAGAGGTGGAAATAACATTAAAAAGTGTGACATTGATAGTATATGTGTATGTATCCTCCTCCCTTAACCCCCTTTCTTTCTTTCTCTCTCTCTCTCTCTCTCTCTCTCTCTCTCTCTCTCTCTCTCTCTCTCTCTCTCTCTCTCTCTCTCTCTCTCTCTCTCTCTCTCTCTCTCTCTCCAGCTTCTCATTACAACCAAGCAAGATTCCAATGTTCCAGTGAAACAACCTGGAAACTTACTGCAAATGCTGCTGCAGAGAATGGCCCAGATAATGCGCATGATGCAGCAACAGATCTCATAACAGCAGCAGTTCCGGGAGAGCATCTCCACCCCTCCCCCCTCCCCCCGACGCCAGAAACAGATCATCCCTGTTAAGTATCCCTTCGCGAAACGGGGAAATGGTCCTCCTGCACTTGATGGCCAAAAGTGACTTCCTCGACTCTGTTACCTGCAACATCAACGGCCGAAAGAGACGCAAACTAGCTTCTCCTCACTGGTTTTACTGAACATGCGAGTGCTGAAACTGCTGGATACACGGATCATGACATGATAAACATTTCTTATTCACGTGTAAGATCTCTTGTTATTCATATTAGCCACGCTTTATTAATCTAAAATAACTTAATAGTTCATTAACAGGATTAGTTTAGTCCTGCTGCTTTTATTCATTATAATACTACATCTTATCAAGGTAATTAACATTATGAACTGCATCCAAATAGTAAAGTTGAAGGTAAGTCCCCATCGAGTCACATCAGGTGAGCACATCATTTAAGCAAGGCCTAGTGTCCAAACAACCCATCCTGAACATCCAAGAAGACAACCTATACTAAGTTAAGCATTTTGCAATAACCCAATTCAGAAGCAGGAAGAAATAATTTGAAAACTGTGAGCAGGAAAACATATAGTAAACATAAACAGCGCATACTTCGTCTTTACTTCGTCTTTTCTCCACAATGAATTAAGATCTCTATTTTTTTATTCGAGACGATAGAATGAAACTGACTATCAGTCCCAACATAGTG
>NW_028234407.1:17245357-17247857 GCF_977035675.1 Penaeus japonicus
GGTGCAATACTCAATACCATACGCACAAAGATATAAATTCTGACAGTTGACCTTACTTAACCTACCCCCAGACTACAACCGACCAAAGTAGGGGAATCATGCACAGTCCGCAACAGAACAAGGCGGGACGGAACGCCAGAGACTTGGACACTGACCTACACACTCGTTGGCCTCTCGGGACGTAGCGCGTCCCCAGGGTCGGTCGAAGTGGAAAGGTTTGCACTTTTCGCAGTCTCGCCCGGCGGTGTTGTGGGCGCAGTCACACACCAGCGCGCCCGTGGTCTTGTCCGGGATGCATTGGGAGGCGTGGCCATTGCACTTGCAACGGCCGCCAACAGCCAGGTCGGCCACGGCGTAGCTGTAGCGCTCCTGGGCTGCACTTTCGTTATCGGCCGTGGCCTCGTCGAGCTCTGGATGCAGGCGGTTGAGAACCACCTTGATGTCCGTGGCGGTGACCCAGTCCTGAAGGACCGGCGACGAGTCGAAGTCGTAGGCCGAGGGTCGTCCTTCCAACGTGCTGAAGGCGATCCTGGACGAGGAGGAGCCAGTGAGAGGGTCGTTGTGACTGAGGTGGGCGTCCGTGCACAGCGCCTCCTGCTCGTTGGCCTTGCCGATCACCAGGCGGCTCTGGCGCCCGTACACCTTGCGGCACTGAGACGAGTAGAACTGGAACGGGTGCCACGTGCGCCCGTAGTCCATGGACTTGTAGATGGCCAGCGAGTCGGGCTTCTGGCCGCAGAACTGCAGGCTGATGTAGGTGAGCTCGTACTTCTTGCCCAGCGAGATGTTGAGCGACACATTCTCGGGCTTGAGGGGGTCGACAGGGGCCGAGCGCCAGCAGGTGAGGTTGTTGGGGTTGTTGAGGTCGGTGAGGTAGTGGGCGGGGTGGGCGCGGGCTGGTTCCTCGGCGTCGCACACGTGGCACTTGCGGTTGACCTCGCCCTTCTCGTGCGAGGTCACACAGTACCGCGACGGCGGCGCACCGCACGTGCTGGAGGCCTCGACGGAACGCCCGAAGGCAGCGTTGATGAAATCGGGAATGCACTTCTTGGGCCGCGCTCCCGCATCGTCGTAGCACGGGTCGGGCGGGTTGTGCTGAGCCTCAAACATCTTGAGGTAGCCACCACCTGCAGCCGCGCTGAGGCGCCCCGCTATCGCCATCGCCACCGCCACTACGACCACGTGCCTGCACAACACCATCGTTATTTGCGCCACAAGGTCAACAACGCCTTCGTTTCACAACGAACACTGATCAATCAAAAAATAAAAACTGATTCACTCACATCGGACACTGTAAACTAACGTAATGTGTTGGACATTCTTTTACTTTACCACACGATAAAATCACTTCGACAACAACAACCTAACCATCTATAGCACTGTAGGCCACTAGGACATTCCCTCCCAGGCGCCACACACCAGAATCACTCCACGTCACGACCAAAAAGGACTAAAAGTTATCCCGGATTCCCTCGCTGCAGCAGAGGAGGCTGAGAGCGAGAGAGAGCGTGACTCCCTCTTCTGACGGCCGAGCGTACACTGAAGCCCGGGCAGGGAGGGGGCGGGGGCCGGGCCACCAAACGGGGCGGAGCCTAAATCCTGACTCCGCCCACTTATGGTCAGCCTGACAAACTAGGTGGGATAATCTCTATGATACTCTGACCCATGATCCCCTCTTCCAGCGCTCAATGATATCCATTCTCTCGCGTCCGAATCTATTTATGACCGCGTACCCGAAGCTGAGGCTAGCCCGGCCCGACGGATTACGGGCTAACTCTCTCACGCCCGAGGCTGATACGCCCACTGACACTTGGGCTGAGGTAGACTTGGACTCCGCCGAGGCTCTGTCACCCTCACGGGACACACTTTAGAGCGATAAGGGGCGTAAGATGATCATTCAAGATTAAACTGTCCTGAGTGTCCTCCCCTTTTCCCGCTCTCCCTCCCGAGAAAGGGCTTCTCAGACGGCGCGAATTCTCAACATGGGCACGGCGAGATGCCCCGAGTCTTAAGCATCTTCAGGTAGCCACTACCAACACCTCATGTCTTGTATCGTCTTTTTAAATAGAGCATGGCAGTACCATCAACAGAAAATGTTTCGGGATAATTTCTTTCATTACAACATATGGACAGAAAATATTTCACATTTGACACTCAGACAACGTGAATCCACGCTTACATAAGATAATCAATACTGATAGTGATGGCAATGACCATGAGATGAGACTTACAATTAGCTGAAGGTAATATACAACGGCTTGATAAGAATTTGATGATTTATGTTTGAATGTTAATCGAATCTCCAGCTTCGGAGACGGAGGGAAAGGAAACATGATTTTTCTGGATGTTCATGTCCAGCACAAGCACGGTCAACCAGTGACGACATAAGTGTGAGATCCAAAGGAGACAATAAAAATCTAAAGGATCACTAAACTTCAGTTGCAAATGATTAATTTGTTTGATAACAGCGATGCAAAGTTAGAGCATCTTGTGTACTGCA
>NW_028234407.1:17252857-17255357 GCF_977035675.1 Penaeus japonicus
AGAAAAAATAAACACTCGACATGAGAAAAGACGCCATAAATGAGGGAAAAAAATACTCGCTCGCACCTCTCAATCGCCCGCCCAGCTCTAAGAAAAACCACAGTGCGCACCAGTAATCAAAGTAAATTACAATGGAAAGGCGAGCATAAACGGGATAAGCATGCAGGTATGGCAAAGGAAGCGGCCGGTTGCCGGCTGTCATGCCAAGGGGCCGCCGGTGCTCGCGCGTAGCCAGACCCTCCCGAAGTCACCCGGCTTCTTGTGAAGCGCAACGGTCCTCACCGGTGACTAACCTTGCACTATCATGGCATCCTGGAATGTACTCTGTATACTTCTGATATACACATCTCTATTTTCAGCCCAATATCCTATAAGGGACACTTGAAATTTCATTTTATGTTCATAGTTTGCGGCGTCACCCCAGTCCTCTGCTCAGCAGTCCTGTGGCGCGCCCGGGCTATATCCACCGTAATGTCAGCCGTAATGTCCCTCTGGCGGCAAAGTTACAGACCTTCAATGCATTTCAGGAATAAGTTAGGTGTGTTTCAGAAGTTATCGGAATTCAATGGTGTAAGTGCCCATGAAATTCTGTCTATAAAAGATTAAAGAATAATAATGATGGTACATAACACTCTTTGGTAATAGGATTTCGAGCCGTAAACTGAACCGCTTGCAGTCTCTTCCTGCGATTTGCTTGCTTCCTTCGTGCATAGAATCAGGGAAAAGTCGGCAGAGCCAGATACTGAAAGTGGAAACTATGGATACACTCATGGATATTTTACAATCTGCGGATACTATGGCAAAGTGAATGCAGGATTTTCTTTTCTTTGTCTTCCTCCTCCTGGCACTCGCCCAGACCGGATCAAAATATGACCCCGCAATAAAAAGCTCCTAAAATCCAGCCATGAGCCGAGTCCTTCGTGGCAAGGAGATGCAAAAACATGAACACACTAAAAAGGAAAAACAAGATAAAAAAATTGAAGAACAATAATGTCAGTTCAAGAAACTTCGATCATTCCGAACCACATAACGATCTTTAACAAATCAGAAATCATCCCCCGGACCAGATATGTTGCGTCTCACAACTCTTTCGCTCTCTTTCTTGTTCTCGTTCGCTTGCTCTCTTCCTCTCTTGCTCTCTCTCTCTCTCCCTGGGTGTTTTTTTAATATACAGTATATTACAAGATATAAATACATTTCCTATATACATACATATTTTACTTGGTCCGATATACCATTTGCTTTAGGATATAGAGGCATATTCTCTCTCTCTCTCTCTCGCTCTCTCTCTCTCTCTCTCTCTCTCTCTCTCTCAGTGTTCTTGGATTCATGGTTTTAATTACGGCGGAGAAAGGTATAATCCCCCTAATTTCAAGCTCTAATTCTCGGATTATTCGCCGCATCCCTGTCTGATCACCACCTACTCGACTCCAGCACACTTTTCCTTGGCCAGAACTCGTGTTAAGCTTTTTAAATAGTAAATGGAAAAGGTTAAATCTCTTCATTTTTTTTTTGCCTTATTCTCTCGTCCTTCACTGAGAGCTAAGAGGAGGAAATATATGGACAGCTGATTCTCTTCCAGGGCATATTATATGGGATGAATCAAATGAAGACTCTCCGTCTACCTTATTGTCTGAATGTTTGTTGTCTGTCTGTCTCTGTCTGTATCTTCCTTTCTTTACACAATTGTCCTTCTTCAAACAAATGCACACACTATATCACACACACACACACACACACACACACACACACACGCACACACAAACACACACACGCCCACACAAACACGCACGCACACACTTCGTCTCCACTTCAATGACCAATCAAACTTCAATTCTTCAAGTCTTTTCAACGTCGCGAAGGAGTCGCCGACGTGACCGCGAAGCAGCGAGTGTCGCCAATGGTTCTGGTGGCATAAAGTAATTATTTCCGAAGGCCTGGAAAGCAAGGGAGGAAGAGAGGAGGAGGTGGGAAGGAAGGGGCAGAGAGCAGGAGAAGGGGGAAGAATGAGTAGGAGGAGGAGGAGAAGGAGGAAGTGGTGGAGGTGAAGGAGAAGGAGGAAAAGGAGGAGGAGAAGGAAGTGAAGAAGAAGGAGGAGGAGGAGGAGGAGGAGGAGGAGGAGGGGTAGGAAGGAGAAGGAGGAGGAGGATAGAGAGAGGTGGGGGAGGGGAGTAGGAGGAATAGTGGAAGAGGAGGGAGGGGTTAGGGAATGGGGGAGTGGGAGGAGGAGGGTAAAGGAGAAAGGAGGAGGAGAGAGGGAGGGTGAGAGATTGAAAGAGGAAGAGGAGCAAGAGAAATAAAAGAAAAGGAGAGAGAAAGGAGACAAAATCTTAAGTAAAAACGAGAAGAGATAAGAACAAGAGCTGTAAACAAAATTTGTATGAACAAGCAGAACGCCTCGAAAGCAAAATGCAACAATTAATAACTAGAGTAATAAACGCAAAACACTCAATAGAAAGGGGGAGAGGGAGGTGGAGGGAGGAGGGGCAGCATGAAAGCA
>NW_028234407.1:17295357-17297857 GCF_977035675.1 Penaeus japonicus
ACATCAGACAAAATAATACATGTATGATTGTTGCAAAATTGGAAGATCATGAATTCTACAAGAAAAAAACAAAAACTTTTCTGTTTAAATAAGCTTATATTTGTCAAATTCTCCTTGACTGTCCGTCAGTAGCCATAACCGTTGATGTTATATACACCAAATTTCGTAATTGGACATGGAGTGACTATTGAAAATGCGTAGGTCCAAAGATTCACTAATCATCGTCCAATTTGCCTGAATCCATTTACATCTATAACATCCCGTTGATTTTCTACAGAGATAAGAGTCGTCGGCCATTTATTTTGCTACGCTCGAGTTACTGAGCGCTGAGGTTAGGCGCAGTTCGCTCTACACTTACCTGTAATTTGTCTTTGTAAAACGTTTTTTTCGACCTCTTATGATTTCCTTGACCCATGGCCATGCACTGCCATGAGCTGTAATAAACCAAAGATTGTAAAGGAAGGAAGAGGGTTGAGAAATCGCTTTGCTTTGCCCTCATGTTTTCTCCCTCCCCGTGCCCCTTCCCTCTTTCGTTTTCCCTAAGGGAGATCAGGTGCCTTTAGGGATCTGCTTAACCACATGTTGCTCGCCCCGTCCATCAGGCAGCCGAGCATGAAACTCTGACAATCAGGAAAACGATCAGTGATGCCTACAGGAGAGCGTCATTCTACGCTTTCGGGGGAGTTCGTTACTGCTTCGGTTTTACTGGTTCTTCGGGGATCATAGGTCACGTTACGCTAATAAAAGGCAATGCTCTGTGCGCTGAATTAAAAGAACATATATTTCAAGATTATTTAGCCACAATCTTTGTTCACAACAACACCGAAGAGTTGGATGGACAATGAAAGACTGATTATGTCCGAGTCGGAAGCAGCTGTTACGAAATAATCACTGCGAAAGAGGTGACCTTGAGGCCTAAAAACAGACGTGTTACATTATGACTGGCCGATTAGGAATTATAAATGTTGAGTCATTTGGGCGGTAGGCGATTGTCAACATTCCAAAGAACTCGGTGGCACTTTTTAGCTATTTATTTTTTGCGTGTGTTGGGCGGGGGGGGGGGTCATATCGTACAATACCTGCGCCAACCTTTCTCTTCTCCCTCTCCTTATCACCCCTTTCTCTTCTCCCTCTCCTTATCACCCCTTTCTCTTCTCCCTCTCCTTATCACCCCTTTCTCTTCTCCCTCTCCTTATCACCCCTTTCTCCTCTCCTTCATCTCCACCTCTTCCCCAACTCTTACATCCTGGCTCTTCCATTCTCCTTCATCAGAAAGGGCACGCAATCCTTAATGTATAACATGCAATTCCGCAACATCCTTACTAGTAATTATCATGCCGCCCAGACATCACCTGCCTCAACATGAAGAGAGTGAAACAAGATTGATGATTAATAATATTTTGTGCACAGTCAAGAGATAAAGTTCGTTAGGCACCAACTGACGATAGATTATGATAATGATGATGTAAGAAGTACTTCCAATTCACGAAATTTCAATATGAAGCAAACAGCTAAGTTTAAACTTTGACTTCATGATAAAAGACTTTAAATTTTACGCGATGCATGATGGCTTCGTAGGATAAAGATTGGAGTAATGCACGTCATACAATCTCTTCCCCCCTCCTTTGACCTCTCATGACCTGTTGGTGAGCGTGGCGAAGATAACATCGCACCAACACCGCGCCATCTTTATAATCTGGAATGGTGCATTACTTACAGCCGAACGGTGAAATTACTGCCTTGTGACATTAATATGTTTTCTTCGGGTTCTAACACCATCTCCATTGTGGTATGTAAATTAGATGTGGATGTATTAAGTAATATTGCGTCTACGACTCCGCAGTTCTTGCATTTTTATTCTATTACTTTAAAAGCTTTAATCTAGTTCAACTTATTATCACTGCATCATCTCCCATTGGTATTCAGAACAAAGCTTAACTTCAGCTGTATTACTGTGCACACCCTATCATTAATCCTATTTATATTAATAATCAGTTCTTTCATTTGCCATGGAAGATGGATACGATTTTCGTTCATTGCCTGCAAGGTTTATAGTTCGTGTCTCAGCGAAATGCAATAATCTCAAAATCCCGTTTTTATGATTAAATCGCATACCATCGACCCGGCCGGAGAGCAACTATGTAAGCAGATGGGTGCAGTTGTGCGAAAAACTGTCAAGAGAACCGTGAAGGGGTGGTTCTCCACTGGTACACTTAGGTAAGAAAGACACCAATCAAGGAGGAGAGCGAAGGTAATTCCGCGCCATTTTGCTTCGGGTGATATTGATAACTTGTCCCGCTAGAGGGCAGTCGGAACGCACTGCAGCCGCGGTCACTTGACAACCTGCACCTCATTTACTCAACCTCGAGTCCGTACTACCTGAGAATAGAAGGGTAATAATCTTTTCTGAAATGTGGAAGTAATTTGTTGACACGAATGTATAAAAGGATCATTTCAACTTTACTCCGATTACAATTATCTGATACATAGTAAATTTAGT
>NW_028234407.1:17393401-17400901 GCF_977035675.1 Penaeus japonicus
AATATTCTTTATTCATTCAGTATCAGTATTTTTCAATGCATATTTATCATTTTTTTACTTAACTTCCATTAACTACTCATTAAGGAAATATAGCAAACAAACACAGTTTACTGACAACTGTTATAAACACACTTTGTTTCATAGATAGGAATCTATAATTATAAATTGTTCACCACCGTAGCTAATATTAACAACTATCATTAGTTGTATTATTTTATAATCTGAGGTCATCTGAAGTAGTATAGTTGTCCTTCTTATGCAGGAGCAATTTAGTTCTGCTTTTTAATATACATCAGGACCCTACACACTAGAGTAACACCCAGGAAGGCCTGTTTAACAATTAAGTTATTAAAATTAAAAGTTTACCAGACAGAGAACCGCTTGTTATTCTTGTAGGCCTTTCTTCAAGATTTAGACTACAGTACACTCCTTATCAGTGACCACGATAAATGTATCAGTGGCTGCAGTTCAGTTTTTGTAATGAAGAATATCTCTTGGTTTAGGACAGTTTTCTAAAGGCTTCAGGGTTATCAATAGAGGATGGGCATTTTTACTTATGAGTGATTTTTAGGTATGTATTCATTATAAAGTTCCTCATCTTCATGCAATTATTTTTCCTCCAAGAGTTTTAAGATAGACATTCAAGGCATCATCTGGAAAAAAGAGAATGAACATAATGTAGTTTGCACTTATAACTTAAAACTCAATGTTAAGTGGTATAATGTAGGTATTAAGATTTATACCAGTCATGTTTCATGCCTAATCTTGAAATGCTTTTAAGTAATTCTTCTGCCACTAATCTGCACTTATTTTTTCAAGTTTATATATCATTTGAGTGCATTTCCTATATCTTGAGTATTTATTAATTAACTTTTTTTTTTTTTTTTTCAAAATTAGTGTAGGAAGTCTGAAGGAATCATAATCATACATTAAAAAAAACATAAAGAAAATTATTTGGCATTTAGTTTATCATTTAGTATATCATATTCACTTAATCCATTCACGCTGGGGCGATTCCGGCTTTGTATGGTCGTAATGCCAGGGTTTTCGAATGCATAAGCCTAACGCCTCGAGACTCGGGTGCACAAGCTGCGAGCCTGGGCTGCCCGCTCGCTCACCCTGGCCTTGCCCAGATATCTCGTCACCGGCGTCTGACGCAAAAACCACGAAACGTGTCAGCACGTCATCCGGCGTGAATGGGTTTAGGAGGAAAATCCCTGAATGCTGATGGAAAAATGGAAGGTTTTTATTTTGATACATCCTATTAACCCATTCCCGACGGGGGAATTCTAGCCTTGAATGTCCAAATGCCGGGGCGTTCGAATTATTAGGACTAAATCAATTGAATGGCTGGCACAATACTGTGCCGCCCGGCAACTGGGCTTTTGAATGCGCGGTACACATGCTGTACCACCCGTCCTGTGTGGGTTAAGATACCATGAATAAAGAATTGCCCATTTCTGAATGCTGTATCTCTTGTTTCAAGCGATTAATTAGTACTGATGATATTCTTTGATATTTGATTTATCCTGTGCTTTGTATCATTTTGATATCTAGAAATGGTTGGATGAAATATCTGAATGAAATATTCCTTCTTTAACTGCATACTTCTCCTAGAACAATATAATTAAAGACAGAACAGTTTTTTTTCTGGTGAGTGGAGTAACGCTGAATGGATTATTGTTATGGTGTAGGACAGCTTTGGTTTAAGAATTGTAAACAAAGTAGAACTGACCTGAATCTTTCCTCTTTCATCTAGGAATACATGAGCTACTGGAGGAACCGTCGGTGCTAGCATTCGCTAAATTATAGGGATGGGAGATGTGGGGCTCTTGGCACTGGAGGTCTCAGTGGTGGGGGTGGAGGAGCAGCTATGAACAGGGGCAACGAAACATATGGATGTGGTGGCACAGAACCTCATCCCCACACCCAGCAACAGCAGCAGAACCACCAGCCTTCTTACAACCACTACAACCATAACAGCCAGCTAATGATTCATCAGAACAACCATCAACTTCTTCCTCACAACGACCACCACCACCATCATCACCTTCAGTATCATCATCCTCATCATGCCAACCCCAGGTCCCCATCACCCCTCCACCTCCACCACTATGCCACAAGAGGCAGTAGTAGCAGTAGCAGCAGCAGTATCAACAGCAGTGGCAGAGCTTCAGCCACCATCACCACCACCACCACCAATACGAACACTCCACCTCTGGGGTTTGACACGGTGGGTAACTCAGGTCTCGGCGCATCTCTCTTGTGTGTCACCACCTCAGGGCATAATGAACTGGCTCTGTGTGGCCCTCCAGCTCAAGATGTGACACTGATGAACCACGGTGGTTGTCCCGCTTGGTGCTCTCACCGAAGGGGCAATCGGGAGGGGGAAGGATGCTTGGATGGCCTACGCAGAGCATCCAACAGGCTGGCGGACTTTCTTAGGGGCCTTTTTAACTCTTGATGGTTAGTATTACTTATATTAGCTTATTACTTGTTTAGTGTTGAGTGTTATTCACAGTAATTTTTTACAAGATATTCAGAATTTTTCATAAGTAGATTTTCAAGGTTAATTCTCATTTTATAGCTTGACTGAGTTTTCAGGCAGTTGTTAGAAGTGATTTGACATAGTTTTTCATTTGCCCAACAAGAAAGAGTGCCATTACTGAAATTCATGCCTGATATGAAATCAAATACTCATGCTCAAAATCAAGACGAGCTGGATACCAAGTCGACACATGAAGTTTGAGCGTGTAATAGTTGTCAGTGACTGTATGAGAAGCAGGCTGGAGGCAATATTTAATTAACTATATGATGTGATCTGATCAGTTGCACATGGAATGTTGGGGTGGTTATACTAAAATGAAAAGTCTGGCAATGAGACCAGTATAACTTTATAAAGGTGGAAATGCCGGTGGTAAGACCGGTGACTTTATAAAGGTGGAGACAGGTGGTAAGACCAAGTTCCAAGATACACTAACCGTTGAGAAGCCCAATGTGAATGTGTGGAGTTCGGACTAGTGGTCAGCTCAGTTTGATAATAAGCACATTTACTGTAACATCGATGGTGATTTAAAACTTTTGTTATAGATGGTTTTTAAATGTATTGTTTACAAGTCACCGAGCCCCGGGCTGGCCTTCCCACTCCCGTCCGCCTGTGTTGTGATCATCGGGCCTGTTTAAAGCCCAACCCACACCAGTCTTTCACATTCAGCGGTCGACAAAACTCTATCATGCCAGATGAGTCACCAGTTCAACCTCATGTAAATCTGTGCAGGACAGCCGATAAAAGTCTTGCAAATACATTTTTTTTCTCTTTTTTTTTTTTTTTTTTCTTGTATCAGTAGAGTCAAAGAAAGCAAGTAGTTCAATATTGGTGGTTGACAAACCATGTATAAAATGGTGCAACTAAGAGCTGCTCGCATAACTCATCACAAAATGAGGTTTGTTTGCCGCTAATTTTATAATATCAGACTGCCTAGTCGTGAGCATGGTGTCTGTGCTGCTCACTCATTACTTACTATTAAAAGATCTCATGTACAGTGTTGTTGATACATGAAAACTTATTTAACACACATTTTATACGGTTACTATATACCATAACAGTTGAACATGTCATTAGTGGGAATAGCATTCAGATAATTAATATAAAGGAGGATTACTAGCCGTTCCCACCCTCATTGATAATGCGATCACATTTTCCTCTGACTGAAGAGAGGTAACCAAACTTACCAAGTGCATCTCAGTGATAACATGTGATAGAATATACCAAAGGTGGCTTGAAATGAACGGCAGTTGTGCAGAGTGCCCAGGAAGAAGAACATTGTCTTGTGTCTTGCCTCCAATATTCTAAAATGTTAGTGTTGAGTCGGCTCTTCATTAAATGACATTAATTGGAAGTGTTTAAAAGTGTAATACAACATCAGCTAACTAATATTTAGTGTCTCAGGGTGGGAAGCACATTCCTTAACACTACAGATGTTTTATGTAATTTGCATATTATAATAATGTTATAATAAAAACTTGGCAAGGCATCTCAAAAACACAATGCTGCAGCTGTAACTGAGAGGCCTTTCAAATAAATAGTTCTGTCCCACCTAAATGAAAATTAAACAAAAGGAAAACTTTTAAAAGAATAAATAATTAAATGTGTGAGGGAGTTGATTAATTGGATTTCTGAAATTAAAGATCAATTCTGTAGTTGAAATGAACATTAATTGTTATGAGCAACATCTTTTTTCATTTGAATATGAATATAAAAAATCTCCAAGAACAGTTCTGTAGGTACCCTGCATGTATGTTTTATGGGTTTTTGCTGTAAGGTTTAGGATAGTTAGGGGTACACAGGTTTTGTAAATGTATGCAATAAGTGTATGCGTGTGATATGCATAATTTATGAAGTTGGTTTGAATCATCATTTGACAAATCAGAATTAAGTACTTAAATGATAAAACAAGAAATAATGAGGCAGAATCACATGTATAATGATGGGTAAATCTGGCCACAAAGGACAGGTTTGCATGTTGGTAGAGGTGCTCAGGATGAATGCCATTCCTAGTGTGTTATCATCAGCGAGGATCTTATTTTGAGGGTTTTCTGATCTGACAGATAGCCTTATTGCATTATCAACCATGGTCTCTCTCAGTGCCATCTGTACCTGATTGCTAGAATAACAAGACAGTCTGCTGTCATAGAGTATATTTGCTTGCTCACTGCCCAGGATTTTTTTCTGTTGAATAAAAATGAGTAAAAAGAAACTTACAGTTAGATATTAGCCACAGGTGGCATTTCATATATATGTCCTGCTGTACTGTGCCAAATTACCTTGCAGTAATTTTTATGATCATCATATATGCAACTATGATACTGACACTGAGGTTAGTATATGGTATAGATGTTTCATGAGGTTGGTTTTTATAGTGATACTCTCAAAAGACATCCATGGGTCTTTTTTTATCATGTAATATGAAGGTGCAATTTTATAGTGAAAATAACTTGAAATAGTTATATCTCTCTCCATTGTGTAAATGGAAACCATAGTAGTCGTCCTTGCATATAGATAGTAAGATGAAAGAAGAGAAGACAAAACTCAAACACTGCCAATGTATGTTTGTATATTGTTGGGCACTTGTGATTTTTTTCTTTTTTTATGTAACAATGGCAGATCATGGTAATTTGTTGATGTGTGCACTTGTGCTGCGTATGTGAATGTGCCACTCCAGACTCTAGGCATAGCAGACAGACCCGTGCAGTAATTTTAGATTCCCTTCAGAGATATCCCTGGTGTGCCATAAGAATGGGTATGTCAGTAGGAATATGTTTTCAATGACTGAATGGGAGCTACAGTGATCTTTTGCTGTGAAATCACAGAGGCTATTATTTGCTTCTGCCATTAATGTTTGGATGAAGTATGAGAGAATTCTGTAGAATCTTATCAATTATAAATGGACTGCTAGAGGGCCCTATCCTAAAAATAAAGAATACAAAAGGTATCATTAAAAATTAATCTAGTCACAAATGCACTCAACAATGTTTCCACTGCCGACTGAGTCCGCGTCTGACGAATTCAGGAGGGTGCAAGCCCATCATGTCATTGAAAGTGTCACACACTCATTATCTCAAAGAAGGAGTACATTAATCTGCCAGAATATTTTGAATTTTTTCAGCCATCAAAAAAAAGCTTTGTACTTATGACATAAATTGATGAGAGAAAAAAGGAAATATGTCCCTCTGCATTTGTGGCCAGATATACCCTGTCTCAGGCGAACAATGTTGTTAACCTCCTCATTACTCTAAGTAGGACATGATCAAAGTCTGTGTTAAACCTCAAGTTAAGATAATCGTATTTAATGATGCTATTCTTCCTGGCATGAAATTGTTAAGAGAGAGAAAAGAAATGAAATATATATATTATATGATTGAAACTAACTGCCCTTCCAAAAAAAAAAGATAAAAAATATATACAAAAAAATTCTTGTTTGCATGTTACAAGAACATTACATATAAGGTTATGGTTATTAGTTTATGCTAATGATAACATTTCCTGTCCTTGGTTGACCAGGGTATTTGTGCTGACAAAGAATTTCAGTTGTTTGTGGTATACCAGTATGGCTTGTATATTGTTTTAGAGCGTATGAGTAAAGCCATAATCAGGTACACAAATGGGCCATATTTTTGGATGGTGGTAGAGTTTGACTAGTTCTGTTATCAAACTAACCAGAACATATTCTTTTTAGGGCTCATATTATGCTGCTTCTCTTTTATATCTTTGAGTTTTGAGAATTGAATATTTTTTTCATGCCCTCCCCATCTTTTCTTTCTTTAAAGCCAGAATATAATTTTTTTTCTTGAAAATTAAAATGGAAACTGATTTGGTTTTATGAACTATATGATTCATGGTATATTTTATAACTAGCTTTTGTTGAGAGATAGGTCTTGGAAGATCTGTAAGAAATTGTTGCAGATGAAGCAGTCCAAGTTAAAGACAAGGATTAAGTGCAAAGTATGTAGCATTCATACTGCTATTCAGGATTTAGCATTATATTGAAACACATGTTTTTTTTTTATGTAGTATGATGAATTCTTTTGATGAATATAAAACTCACCACCAGGCAAGAATACCACAGGAACCCTAATAAATTGTATTTTAATGTTAATTTGTCCTATTTGGTGACTATTCTATCTGATTTAGAGTGATTTTTGGTCCTATAGCAATCCTAGCCTTCAGAGAGTTAAATTACATTTTATATTCAAAATGTTTTTTAGTACTACATGCTAATTATCCATAAGGATTCTCACCATTGTAAACAAGACGTGAGATAAACATGTCTAGGAATGTTATGTGCAAGAGTTACAATAAGTCCTTGGCATGGTATGACAGTAAGTTTCAGATTTGCAAGTTGTTTGCTGTGGACTTTTGTGTTGGACAAATGGAGTCAGGCCTGTGGTAATCTACCATTTCTTTTAGACTGCCAGGAAGAATTGAAAGAGCAGCTGGTTTTGATTTTCTTGATATGGATGAGGAGAATTTTATGAATTATCATTCCCTCTCTGGCATGTTAAAGAATTCGTGGATACCTACAGTCCTGTCAATAGGTTCCCATAGTCTAAAATTTAGCTCATGATAATTTGGCATTGGATTGGTTGTACATCTGAATGGACTCAGAGAGGTATTGCAAGAATTATCAGTCATACTGATAGCATTGCTGATGTTTAGTAATAAAAAACAACAACAGAAAATGAAGTTCAATACTGAAATTACTGGGCCTTCCATTGCTAAGATGGTTCCTCGAGTAAGGCTGCATGTGCATAAGTTCACTGTCCTGAGCTTCAGGAGTCTCGAATATAGGTGCCTTCCGCCAGCCTGGGGACCCATGGGTGACTCCACAAATAAGGCTGTAAGACATAGACTTTTTCTGAATAAATTTTCATTTAGCTGACATTTGGGTAATGTCCAATGAATCATGCGTTAAAAGTTGTCAATGCCTTAACACAAATTTT
>NW_028234407.1:17403401-17408401 GCF_977035675.1 Penaeus japonicus
TAAAATGAGCACGTCCAGGAAAGAAAGAAACACACACACACACACACACACACACACACACACACACACACACACACACACACACACACACACACACACACACACACACACACACACACACACACTCACTCACTCACTCACTCACTCACTCACTCACTCACTCACTCACTCACTCACTCTCTCACTCTCACTCTCTCACACTCACTCACTCATTCACTCACTCACTCACTCACTCACTCACTCACTCACTCACTCACTCACTCACTCACTCACACACTCACACACTCACACACACACACTCACACACTCACTCACTCACTCACTCACTCACTCACTCACTCACTCACTCACACACTCACACACTCACACACTCACACACTCACACACTCACACACTCACACACTCTCTCACTCTCTCACTCACACACTCACACACTCACACACTCTCTCACTCTCACTCTCACTCTCACTCTCACACTCACTTTTCCATTCAGCTTCACGGTGTTTCAGTTCGTTATTCCGATTATACTGACACCCCCACAAAATGTGTTTTATTTTTGTGCCTTTAATAGGTATGGATAACGCCAAATTGCAAATAACTGTAAAAACGTACAAAGTTAGATAGGTAAAGTAATTTCAAGCTGACACAACCAAAAAGATTGTTATTGCAAGAAAAAGTATCTTCTCTGTGTATAGTTTTCATATCCGTCTGGCATAATAGGGGAGCATATGCCCCCGTCTTCATTGCAGTGTCGCCCTCCTTTGAAGAACTAGAAATATTGATAGCTAACTGAATAGTTGGCGTTTGCCAAGTGTCCCTTCATAATTGGCCGTGTCTCCCTATTTGACCCCACCCCCCACCCCTCCCCCCTAATGGGAGATAAAGAGATACAATGGGAGATTTAGAGGTCCTGAGCAATGCAGAAGTACAATGGAAGTTGTACAATAACAGATATATAATTAAATACATAGACGGAGGATTTTGATTGCTCTTTATTCTACCATACCGATATAACGCCTTTAGAGAACTTTTGTGTTATATTTCTATGACTGCAGACCTTGGTGCAAGGTGGCCCACCAAAATTGTTCCCAGTCGGACCCCGCACCTCCTAAGGCGTCGGTTGAGATGCATACGTTTAGAGAGGATAGACATTTGGAGAAGGAAAGGGAGAGTTTGAAAAAGTATTTTTTTCTCCAAATTAGTTTTATTAAAAAAAACTGTATATCGTTTTAAGAAAACTTTCTTAAAACAGATATTTTACTATAGTAAAATACGTGCTTTTCATTATTTTGTCAATCACTAAAACAGCATGTACTACGTGTAGAAAAAAGGGTAAAAATGAAACTGAGAATTGTTTCACAATACAAGAGATGTAATTTACGTGTTTCGGGTTATCCCGTCTTTAGAACTACATGTAGTTCTGAAGACGGGGTAACCCGAAACACGTAAATTACATCTCGTATTGTGAAACTATTCAGTCTCATTTATACCCTTTTATCCATTTGTCACAATGAACTCGGTTCGTACTACGTGTTCTAAGCACCAAGACGGCAACACTAGCTTCAGGCACGACCTGAGTCTGCCATTGAAGAAGCAATGGCATTCTGTGTGCACCCGCAGCACTGCTCGTCGAGGTTGTGATGCGCTACATTTTTGCAGTATGTCCTCATACTTCCAATTAAAGTCCACTGTTAGCACGAAGCAGGAAGGTGCAAAGTCAATGAAGGGCATAGGGCTCCACACCCACGACCTTTCCCAGGTATTGTATAATCGGAAAGGAAAAAAATCACATAATCGCTCTCGAAAAAGGAGTGTTCAGTTTTGCGACTGAGTTTCACGCCTCGTATGCGTTTTTTATGTTTTTCTTAAAGTGAGACAATAATCGACAGTCATTTTTTATATTCTGTGCGGGCTTTTTGAAATTAATTAATAAATCCACTTTTATAAATGTATCATTATTTTAATATCGACCTAAATATTTACCTGGCTAGTTACTGTCTGAACTATATGTAGATGTATGTCGTCTATGAAAACTCCCATGCTGCGGTTTTTGCCCACTGAAATTATATGTAGTTATTGCGCTGCAAAAATCTATGGAGTTTTCAACCCATATTTAACAACTGATGAACCGTTAAGCCGGGTACGTAAGCGAACAGAACATTGTCGAGTAGCAAAGACGCTTAGTGTGGCCGGTGCTCATACCCTGATTGTGTAACCCGCGCAAGCATAGGTGATACGCATCGGGTTCGCTCCAGTCTCGCCTATTGGTTTTTCATTAAAAGATGTTGCAGGGTGACAGAAATACGCAGTATGTAGACGGGACGTGTGTTGGATGCAAATCTTTTAGCTACATCGGGTCTGCTCTGTGATTGTTGAAAGCGCTACGTGTGAACTAGGTGTTAAGTACTATCAATTTGAAATATTCTCAAAACCTGTCGAGAACATTCTGAAGTTTTTGGAGTAGTGATTGGCAGACTGGTCATGGTCACTAAAACCTCCTAAGGACTGACTCTGACGACTGTTCCAGGTTGTCACGAACTTAAAATTTTCACACCATGTTGCGCGAATCCGCATGTAACACAATTTTTTTTCGTTACGATGTTCTGTTCGCGTGTGTAGCGGCTTTGGAGACTGAACCTCTTTCACCGATGAAGCCGTGAGATGGCCGATACTCACCTTTATATGAAAGCCTGTACATAAATCACCACAATATATTAATGACACATTATGAATCTCTGCAGTATGGAACTAGTGACGACAATCTTGTGTTATACATGTGAAAAGCATTATAATGTAAAAGCATCACCTCGTAATAGTTCCAGGCCATAGATACTGAAAGCTTAAGAGTATATTGGCGATTATATTTTTCTAATTGGTGGGCATGTTTCTGTTGGGCTGAAAGATAGACTTATACCGCGGCGCGTGTTATTATATGACCAAAGTGACACAAGGGATTTTAGACTCAAAATCACGTGTAAGATTTCCAGATCTTGCCTTCTGTGTTGCGTGACACTCTTTCTTGTAATTCGCTAATCTTCATTGTCATATAAAATCCCCAGATAATATTCAGTAAAGCCAAAGAACATATTTTCACAGCTTCTTGAAAGTTCATATATTTTTTTCACTTGTTAAGAAAAATTCAAGTAACAAAATGTGTGAAGCAGTATTGGTAAATAATCTCATATCGTTAGAACAGTAAACAGTACATTCCTTAAAAATAATGCCGACTTCTGGTGCATACAAGGGATAAACTTCTTTTAATACCAACATTCCTTGAGAACTACTTTGCTCTTACCAAAACGAAGCATCATATTGGTGTTGCAGGGTTTGCGTAAACGCCCATAGAAGAAACCCACTTTCCAAATTACATATTACGTGAAAATATAACGCCATTTTCTCCCCTGACACAATACTAGTTTGTTTCACATAAATTTGTTCACCTTGTTGGGCATTCTGGTTCATCAAGTTTCAAGTTCACAAGTTTTTTTCGAGCTGCGATAGAAAAGCGCCTTTCAAATTCTTTCACTGGCTAAAAGATGCGCCGGGATCTTTGGTTTCATGCTGTCTTCATGTGCTTACATGTTTATGGAATAGCCCCATTGTAAACATGTTCCCATATGTCTATCATAATCAACCTTACTACGTCATATATATATATATATATATATATATATATATATATATATATATATATATATATATTATATAATATAATATATATATATAAATACAAATATATATATAATAAAAATAAATATAAATATAATATAAATAAATATATATATAAATAATATAAAAATATATATATAATATAAATATTAATATATATAATATATATATATATATATAATATAATATATATATATATATATATATATATATAATATATATATATATATATATATATATATATATATATATATTAATATATATATATAAATATATATATATATATATATATATATAATATATATATATATATATAATATATATATATATATATATATATATATATATATAATATATATATATATTAATATATAAATATATATATAATATATATATTATATATATATATATAATATAATATATATATATATATATATATATATATATATATAATATATATATAGATGGATATATATATATATACATACATACATACATACATACATACATACATACATACATACATACATACACACACATCACACACACACACAACACACACACACACACACACACACACACACACACACACACACACACACACACACACACACACACACATAATATATATATTATATATATATATATATATATATATATATATATATATATAATATATATAAATACATATACATACATACACACATACATACATACATACCACATAATATATATATATATATATATATATATATATATATATATATTTATATATATTATATATATATATATATATAATATAATACATGTTATATGTGTGTGTATGTGTGTGTGATATGTGTGTGATATACATATATGTATACATATATATATGTGTGTATGTGTGTGTGTGTGTGTGTGCGTGCGTGTGCGCGCGCGCGCGCGAAAGTATGTCTGTGCGTGTACGCATGAATATCCACACCTATAGAAATACAAGTGCAGAACACATGCCCGTGCGGGCAAGAAATGTTACCAAACCGTGTTCCAATTCACACGTTTGGAAAGTAAATGACACGCGAGATGACAACATAGGCGGGGAAATAGTCTCTTCTCTGTAGACAAACAAAACGAGTGTCCCGTGGTATCCAACGCCCACCAACTGGGAACTGACTTGTCTGGTAACACTGCATTTGAAGCGAGGGTTCCACGCTCAGCGGCGAGTACCCACGCGGGCTGTCCCTTGTGAGAACACGGCCTTGGGAACAGCAGAGATATGTAAGGCTGCAGGTTACTTGTAACAAGTTTTAATGATTTTATTTTCGTCAGGTTTATTGGTCTACAAAATCATATAA
>NW_028234407.1:17430901-17433401 GCF_977035675.1 Penaeus japonicus
ATCATTGGTGTCCACTGAAGAACAAAGCTAACAGCCCTTCAGTAGCACTCGCCTTCATCTGATTGGGAGCCAAAGAATAAAGATTAGATTTAGAACTACCAGTTAGACGTAATATGGCATGCCTGTTGGTAACCAGGAGATCATAGACAGTCTATCAGTGTCACGTTGAGTAAAATTTTCCTCCCCCGACAGAGGCCATCAAGCGCTTCTTGGCCGAGTTCCACGACGTTGGAGACGACGGCCGCAAGAACTTCAAATATGCCACTCAGCTGGTTGAGCTGGCACACCGAGAACAAGTCAGCCTTACAATCGACGTTGATGATGTTGGTAAGGGCAGTTTGAACTTTGGTTGATGGTTGATAAGTGCAATGTAGTAGAATTGATGTCTGTAGACTTTGCGTAATGTTAGTAAAATGAGCAGATATTTAATCTTGTGCGTATTTTAAATTACAGCTGAGTTCGACCCTGATATGGCAGAAGCAATGGTGCAGAACACCAGACGTTACTTGAACCTGTTTTCGGAGGCAGTGTATGAAATGTTGCCTGATTACAAGCAGAGAGAGGTAATTGTCATTTACTGATATAACTAATATTTATTATTGTGGATCTGTTATTTTATTCCCAAAATGGATACTTTGAGTTAGGTATGGTGACTTCTTTATGTTGATACTGATATTCTTTTCTATCTTATAAAACTAAGAAACTTTATTACAACTGTACGTTTTAATTTCAGACAGTAGCGCGGGATGCCCTGGATGTATACATAGAACATCGCCTCATGATGGAGCAGCGCACACGACAGCCAGGAGATGTCCGTGATGTTCGCAACAGATACCCACCAGAGTTGATCAGGAGATAGTAAGCTTTAGCTTCAATTTACCAAGTCTTTTTCATTACATCAGTTGACAGTTTGCACTTCATTTGTTACAAGAATATAGTCAACAGATGTTACAGATTGTCTTTTCTCCCCCAGTGAACTCTACTTCAGGGCTCCATCGGCCCAAAAACCTGTGGCTATTCGTAATGTAAAAGCGTCAAACATTGGAAAGCTCGTGCTAGTGCGAGGCATTGTCACCAGGTGCACTGAAGTGAAGCCCATGATGCAAGTAGCCACATACACCTGTGATCAGTGTGGTGCTGAAACTTACCAGCCCGTAAGTTTTTTTTTATATATGTAACACTTTTGGGTATTTATAGTCTATAACAAGTATGTAAAGATGAAAGTATGGTGTTAATATAGATTTATTTGTTTACAGATTCAGTCTTCAAGCTTTATGCCTCAGTTGCTTTGTCCAAGTGAAGACTGTAGGGTAAACAAATCTGGTGGACGTCTGTACCTGCAGACTCGTGGATCAAAGTTTATCAAATTCCAGGAGATCAAGGTTCAGGAACACTCTGATCAGGTAAATTATAAAATAGACATTTGTTCCAGAAATATTTTATCACCTTTGTTTGTTACTGAGAAGCTAGCATTGCAAATTGGATATAAAGATAATCTAGCATGACTACTTTACTAATAATTTTCACAATTGCACAGGTTCCAGTGGGAAACATCCCCAGATCCTTGACTGTGATGTGCAGAGGTGAACAGACCAGACTCTGTCAGCCCGGTGATCACATTGCTATCACTGGTGTGTTCATGCCTCTCTTGCGGCATGGTTTCAGGGCGATGATGCAGGGCCTTCTTTCAGATACCTTCCTGGAGGCTCATGTAAGTATGGCAGACTACTTAGTTTTATGAACTGATTTGAAAAGAGTATACATCTCTGTTTAAAAGGAAAGTGATAAGAAAGAGTGAAATATAATTGTATAAGGTATATATATATATTTTTTTTTATGTATTATTTACAGAGGATAGTCAAGATGAACAAGACAGAGGATGATGAACTGGGAGCTGAGGAACTGACAGAGTCAGAGATCAAACAGATTGCAGAGGAGAATTTCTATGACAAGCTTGCAATCTCTATTGCCCCAGAGATCTATGGTCATGAAGATGTCAAAAAGGCTCTTCTCCTCCTCCTTGTAGGTGGTGTTGACTGTAATCCCAATGGCATGAAAATTCGTGGTAGCATCAACATCTGCCTTATGGGTGACCCTGGTGTGGCCAAGTCACAGTTACTGTCATACATTGACCGTCTGGCTTCCAGGAGTCAGTACACAACTGGCCGAGGTTCCAGTGGTGTCGGTCTGACTGCTGCTGTAATGAAAGATCCCCTAACAGGTGAAATGACCTTAGAGGGAGGAGCTCTAGTGCTGGCTGATCAGGGCATCTGCTGCATTGACGAGTTTGACAAGATGGCTGATTCTGACAGGACTGCTATTCATGAGGTGATGGAGCAACAGACCATATCTATTGCTAAGGTAATTATTAGTTGTGAATTCTTAAGTATCATAGATTACCATTACCATCCTCTGAGAATAATGAAAACATGCATGTCAAAATAACTATATTTCATGTGTTAATTCTTAGTAAAAGTTCTTCATAATGCTTGTGCAGAGA
>NW_028234407.1:17443401-17453401 GCF_977035675.1 Penaeus japonicus
CCAATATTGGCAAGATAAAGATTTTCAAATATTGAATGTTAATGTAATGATAATATTCCGATATATGTGAGGGATATATATAGAGAGAAGGGGAGGGGGAGAGGGAGAAATAGAGATTAGAGATAGAGAGAAAATAGTGAATATCAACTGAAAATCTACATCAACTAACACATGATTCAAATTTCTTTTAATGATTTGTTCTTAAGTTCAGTCAAGCCCTAAACCTACAAAGAAAATGAAAAAAGCTTCCATGACAGAAACTGAATATTCTATTTCATCCCACAGTTGTCAAACTATGGTTCTCACACACCAAAATTTGGAAGGAAGAAGAAGAAAGAAGCCATTCAATAAAAAGGGTGGATAATCCTTATAACATATACTAATATGACAAAGTGTATCTGTGCGTATACACATGTATATATGTATGTATGTATGTATGTATGTATGTGTGTGTATGTATGTATGTATATGTATGTATGTATATGTATATGTATATATGTATGTACAAGGCGAGTGGGAGTTACAAAGGGATCACTGTTTAGGGGCTCTAGATATGATAAAGTTTGGGAACCCCTAGCCTACAGCACACAAAATGATACCAAGATGATGCCACAGGCAACTCAAGGCAAGGGGTAATCCCCAACCCTGTTCACATGATAAAGAGTGCTGCTACTAAATGTGAAGGATACACCTACGTATCTGTTTATAATTAAGACACCGATTTTATGTCTTAGAGTTGACCCATTATATACTAGGAAATGTAAGGCTATGATAAAATATATAGACATTAAAAAAGCCTCCAATTCACTAAAGTATTCATCAAATAGTATGGAGTATCATTGAAAGTTCCATTATGTTATGAGAAACCAAGTAAATAAGGAAACACTGAAAATGATAATTGCACCCTCTAGACAACCAATTCCTAATAAACTGTATCAATTCCTGAGACTATGACCTCTGACCTTATCTACTTTTGATACAACTTTTAAAAGTTTTCAATCAAAGGCAACCGGCTTCAAAAGGAATTATACAACTTGTCTTTCAGTGACAAGAAAAATTGTAGATTAGTATATAATCAGGACAAAGGAATATGCAGTATTACTCCGACCATGGCACAAAAATGACGTTAAAGTATGGTTATAATTTCGCTTGAAACAGTTGATTGCACGCGAGTCCTTTGTCTTACAAAGAGAAAACACGAGTGTTTTTGAAAGATGAATAAATAAACGAAAATAGAAAGAAGCATTGCCCTGGACCTTAACAGAACAAAGATAAAATCCGGAGAGAAAAACAGTCATTGTTAGGCCTACGCCGATGCTGTACGCTCATCTGCAAGGAAGAAAGCCTACATCACAAAGCTTCGTCTTCTGTGCGCACTTTGTCCGTACTAATCTGAGATGGCCGTAAAAATCTGAAATCGGAAGACCGACTCGTCCCGATTGTCGCTCTCGGGTCCCGAGCCTATGAAGGCACATCACCTTCAAAATAATTGATTTCATCTGCACGAAGCTTGCCCTTTCTCGCGTGGAGGGGTGAAAAAAGAGCAAATATTTAGTCACATTTCGTAACCAATTTTGGTGACATCACTTGGTACGCCATTTCACTCGATTGCCACGACGAAGAAGCCGAAGCTCAACCCAAGGATCCGAACACCTTCAGACCCAATGAACAACATTACTTATCGTCTTCTTGCTCACACACTCTCACCCACACGTTCATCTCGTTATTTTTACTATTATAGCGGCTTTAATAGTAAGCTGGGTGGACTCACCCGTTCGAGGGGAATCTAGAGACGCCACTTATCCGTTTCCCGAACCTCGCTGGGAGCCGACATGAATTAAAAATACCTTTCCTCCCCGTAGCCCGTACTTTGTTTTATGGCTGCCATTGCAAGGCTTTACCACACGACGCTTCAAAGTTTTATGAATTTCCGCCGCTGATAAAGACTTCTAACCTGCACAACGTCGTTCTCTGAGTTGTCGTGGCCTAGGAGATCACACCGGTAACGGCGGAGGAGTCGAACACGCAAAGATATAGCTAAAAATACCCTTACCTGTCGATGGGTGCACTTCTGTGCGAAGACCTTCTCCCGGGGCGAGTCGACGGCGTTCTTCCATAGGGAAAGCATAGGAAGGCAATCTCGGCTGCTGATTGGCTCATTTTGTGTTTCCCGCAAAAATTAACCAACCGCAATCGGCGTTAGAGTGCCGGTCTCTCGAAAAATTGGCCAATGGAAATGTCGGAGCTCGCCGTGAGTTGACGAGTCTGGTTTTTATGAGTTTTGTTGGCGGTATTTAGATAAAACAAGGTTAGGGGTGGTAATTTGAGATACGGCATATCAACGACACATGTGGTAGTTGCACTTTTATGGAATCTCGGCCCATATCTTGAAACAGTTGACAAGTATAATGAGATTATTCATTAAAATATACTAATAAGCTGCTTACTCCGACTGATTTGGGGACCAATCGGAGCAGGCGTCTCATGTCGCTTGGGTAGCCAGGCAAAAAGAACGCGTTAAGAAAAATACAATAAATAAAATGTTTCCCCATAAAAAAATTAAAAACCCAAAATAAAAATTATCAGTCTCCATAAAACATTACCATCTTTCCACCAATATTTTTGCAAAGGTTTCAAGCGCCAAAATATGGAACTGTGCCACCTGATTTATCGTTGCTGGAACCCGTTGTAAACAGACGTGAAAGGGAAAGCGGGGAGGCTCGTAGTGTCAGTCAGGCTCTGTACCGCACGCATACCTTTTGAGTTACTCTTCGTTTATCTGAAATAATGTGAAGATCTCTATGGTAATTTCCCGTGAATGGTCTTTGATAAGGTTAACGAGTGCTTCTAGATCGGTTTTGGCTCATTCTTTCGTGAAAATACATGTTCAATCGCTTGTAAGAACGATTGATAAGTTGGAAAAAAGGCTCGGAAGAGAGAAATCAAAGAGATACATATTACAGACAAAGCATACCGAAATTTGTGCTGATTCTAAAGGTGGATTTCGCTTTGCTATCATCTTTCGCAAGACCGGGTCCTCGGCCTCCCAGTCTGCCCATTTGGTGTCCGGTAATTTTTCAAGGTAATGCCATAGTGCCAGTGTAGTAAGTATATTTTTTATCTTAGGGGAACGTCCTTTGGAGGAGCCAGTGGAGTCCAAACGTTTTCGCAGAGATTCACCAGATACTTGAATTGAACATGGGATTATATAATGGATTTCGTTTGAAGCAGGAATACCACTTATGTGGTTGTGGGGAGAATGTGAAAGGTTAAACCATAAGCTGTAACAGTTGTAAACAGTTGGAAGTATTTGTGATTATCATTGTTTTTCGTATTACTCATTCTATTTAGGTCATGAGATAGGCAACTGGCAACACCAACATTTATTCTACACATCAGAACTTTGTGAAACTCTGAACTTATAGAAAAGGTAGACTTTGTCCATGGCAGAACTTTCTTGTTAAAGCTTTACTATACAACTTTTTACAAATCTTTATCTTTAGTGAAGAATAGGTGTTCTTTCTATAATGGATACATTGCTATGTATCCTTATCTATATTTATTGGTAAATTATTCTGACTTGGTATCAAGTATAGCAAGTGTAACTGGAGGCTTCATGATATCAGCTGTTTATCAACTCAAGCTTGATATGAATACAGATTACTTATAAATTTACCACAGACAAGATGACTGACTAAATGCTTTGCTTCAGATTACGGTCAAAATGAACGGACTGAGCACAGAGGAAGACTCGGGCTCACAACATGACCAGGTGTGTTGCTTGGTTGATGCAGGCGAGCGATGCACCCAGCTAGCGGGGAATGCTGCTTATAACAAACGGATACAGAAAACTGTAGCTCAGCGGAAGCTCCGGTTACATATGGATTCTGCGGTGAGTGAGCTCATTATTTTAAGTAGCTATTGAATGATTAATGGAAAAGGAAATAAAAATCTTTTTCTTTTCTTGTTTATATACACCTACCAATTGTAGTGTGCCTTTGTATTGTGTTTAAAAGATTAAGTAAATGAACTTCCAATCTCTCTTCTGCTATGTCTATTCTTTTACTCTTTCCTGTTTTATTACAATAATATTCTCTCCCCTCTCCCCTCTCTCCCCTCTCTCCCCTCTCTCTCCTCTCTCTCCTCTCTCTCCTCTATCTCCTTCTCTCTCCTTCTCTCTCTCTCTCCTTCTCTATCTCTCTCTCTCTCTCCTTCTCTATCTCTCTCTCTCTCTCCTTCTCTATCTCTCTCTCTCTCTCCTTCTCTATCTCTCTCTCTCTCTCCTTCTCTATCTCTCTTTCTCTCTCCTTCTCTATCTCTCTCTCTCTCTTCTCTTCTCTCTCTCTCTCTTCTCTCTCTCACCTCTCTCTCTCCCTCTCTTTCTCTCTCCCTCTCTCTCCATTCTCTCTCAACTCTCTCCTTCTCTCTCCACTCTCTCCCTCTCTCTCAGCTCTCTCTCTCTCTCTCTCTCCCTCTCCTTCTCTATCTCTCTGTCTCTCTCCTCTCTCTACTCATCCTCTCTCTCATCCTCTCTATCCTCTCTCAACCTCTCTCTCTCTCTCTCTCTCTTCTCGTTGGTCTCTCATCTCTCTCTCATCTCTCTCTCTCTCTCTCTCACTCTCTCGTCCTTCTCTCACTCATTCGTCTCTCTCTCTCTCCCTCGTTTCACTCTCTATCTCTTCTCTCTCTCTCTCTCTCTCTCTCTCTCCTCTCTCTTCTCTCCTTCTCTCTCTCTCCTTCTCTCCTTCTCTCTCTCTCCTTCTCTCTCTCTCTCTCTCCTTCTCTCTTTCTCTCCTTCTCTCTTTCTCTCCTTCTCTCTTTCTCTCCTTCTCTCTTTCTCTCCTTCTCTCTCTCTCTCCTTCTCTCTCCTTCTCTCTCCTTCTCTCTCCTTCTCTCTCCTTCTCTCTCCTTCTCTCTCTCTCCTTCTCTCTCCTTCTCTCTCTCTCTCCTTCTCTCTCCTTCTCTCTCTCTCTCCTTCTCTCTCCTTCTCTCTCTCTCTCCTTCTCTCCTTCTCTCTCTCTCCTTCTCTCTCTCTCTCTCTCCTTCTCTCCTTCTCTCTCTCTCTCCTTCTCTCCTTCTCTCTCTCTCCTTCTCTCCTTCTCTCTCTCTCCTTCTCTCCTTCTCTCTCTCTCCTTCTCTCCTTCTCTCTCTCTCCTTCTCTCCTTCTCTCTCTCTCCTTCTCTCCTTCTCTCTCTCTCCTTCTCTCCTTCTCTCTCTCTCCTTCTCTCCTTCTCTCTCTCTCTCTCTCTCTCTCTCTCTCTCTCTCTCTCTCCTTCTCTCTCTCTCTCTCTCCTTCTCTCTCTCTCTCTCTCTCCTTCTCTCCTCTCCTTCTCTCCTTCTCTTATCTCCTTCTCTCCTCTCCTTCTCTCCTTCTCTTATCTCCTTCTCTCCTCTCCTTCTCTCCTTCTCTTATCTCCTTCTCTCCTCTCCTTCTCTCCTTCTCTTATCTCCTTCTCTCCTCTCCTTCTCTCCTTCTCTTCTCTCCTTCTCTCCTTCTCTCTCTCTCTCTCTCTCTCCCTCTCTCTCTCTCTCTCTCTCTCTCTCTCTCTCTCTCTCTCTCTCTCTCTCTCTCTCTCTCTCTCTCTTTCAAGTACTAATATAGCTGTAATGTTTGCATTACACCCATAAATCCCAAATTCTCCCTTTAAAAAAACTAAAATTAATTACCTTTTGTTATACAGTCAAGTCACAACTACATATGCGAGTACCACAAAGGTGTCATTCAGAGTGTCCGAGTGAAACGGAAAAGACGAGACTCTGAGGACGATTCGGGGGAGTTTGATGGGGATCACCCAGAAGTGGAGCTTTACAACCTTCAAGTAAGTTTTCATGTTCAGTTAAAGTTGCAGTATATGGATGCAAGCAGACACATATAGGAGGCACACACACACACACACACACACACACACACACACACACACACACACACACACACACACACACACACACACACACACACACACACACACACACACACACACACACACACACACACACACACACACACACACACACACACACACACACACACACACACTTACACTCATGGAGACATTCATTCATTCATTCATTCATTCATTCATTCATATATACATATATACATATATGCTTACATATATACATACATACATATATACATATATACATACATACATATATACATATATACTTACATACATATATACATATATACTTACATACATATATACATATATACTTACATACATATATACATATATACTTACATACATATATACATATATACTTACATACATATATACTTACATACGTACATACATGTATACATACATGGATACATATATACATACATATATACATATATACATATATACATACATACATACATACATACATACATACACATATACATATATACACATATACATATATACACATATACATATATACACATATACATATATATACATATACATATATACACATATACACATATACATATATACATATATACATATATACATATACATACATACATATATATACATATACATACATACATATATATACATATACATACATACATATATATACACATATACACATACATATATATACACATACATATACATACACATACATACATATATATACATACATACATACATACATATACTTACATATACATACATACATATACTTACATATACTTACATATACATACATACATATACATACATACATATACATACATATACATACATATATACATACATATATACATACATACATATATACATACATATATACATACTTACATACATATATACATACTTATATACATATATACATACATATATACATATATACATACATATATACATACATATATACATACATATATACATACATATATACATACATATATACTTACATATATACATACATGCAGCATACACACACACACACGTACACTTGCATGCACATGCACACGCACATTTATTTATGATAGGCATATACAGGATATATCAACATATTTATATACCTCCATGATTAAGATAGATTTAGAAAAAATGGGACATCTTATGTATCTAATGGTTTGTGGACAGCTGATTTTTAATCTTTTAAAATTCATTGTCTTTTGTTCATTTTATTATGCTTTTATTTAATGCAAACTTATGCCAAGCTCAGTTTCTTTTTTCCATATCTAGTTATTTTGTCTCAGGTCAGTCTTTTTGATGTTAAATAAAGGTTCATGATTTGATTTAAACAGGTAATTTTATTTGCATGTTACTCATGATTAGCAGTATATTATTAGTTAATAGCATATTACCTTTCTAATGTTGTTTTTTTTCTGCTTCCAATAGGTTAACACATTGAGAAGATATAAACGCCATTACAAAATTCCTACACGACCGGGACTCAATAAGGCACAGTTAGTTGATGTAAGTTGTGTTATTGTTGTGGTGCTGCCATTTTGATTTATCAAATAGTTCAGTAGATTAACTAATATTATGTTTTCTCCTTAGTATATTTACCAGTACAACCAGTTCATGAAAAAATTAGTTATAATTAGAAGGTAATTGTTTTTAATTATTTTACATGAAA
Organism: Penaeus japonicus; assembly: GCF_977035675.1. Taxonomy (NCBI): domain Eukaryota; kingdom Metazoa; phylum Arthropoda; class Malacostraca; order Decapoda; family Penaeidae; genus Penaeus; species Penaeus japonicus. The sequence continues at coordinate 17,450,989 of NW_028234407.1, forward strand.
GATAATACATTCTTGAGTAAAAGGATTAACCAGTGTGCCAAGAAATTAATGTTAAATCCACTTCCTAAATTGTTAATTTGGTTTATGCAGTCTATATCCTGTAGCATATTGCTCTTTTCACCCAGAAAGTTACATAGCATAATTCTTTATTTTATTTTTAATTTTTTTTGTACTTTCAGATCCTAATGAAGCATTTCAGAACAGTCCCCGTGGCAGAGAAAGACTGCCTCACATATTTTATCTACATGATCAAGACCAACCGATCAAAATTCGATCAGAGGAATGGGTCCAGCATTGACATGTGACCTCAGGCTTCAAAGGAGCTTCTTTAAATGTTTATGCTTTATACTCATTGAATGCAGACTTTGGTGTTTTGTGAGTGGTTATGTTTGTGGATGTATTGAGGACTTTGTGTTGGCAAATGATCAAGCATTTTATAAGAATGTGAAGCTATCCAATAGCTTTACAAGTTGCAGTATATTATGACTAGAAGCAATGTTTATTATGTGCACAACAGTACAGCTGTTTGCTGTTGATTGAATGGATAAAAAAAATGGCCAATATTTTTTTTTTTTTTTTTTTATCATGCACTTGTTGAGAGAAATAGTTGAGGTGTAATTCCACTTAGCAAGATTAGCTGCTCAAATTTTAATTACAGAATCTCCATTAGAATCTAAACCTTGTAATTGAAGTGTTGAATGGCTCATTTAGCCTTGTGGTATTATTCCCATCCATACCTTTGCTAACAAGGGTAATTGCTTGTCTTAATTTTACTTGCACTTTTATGTCAGCATAATGAGTAATTATGTTCATACTGTGCATTTCTTTACAATTGTTTTAATCCTCATCATAAATTTATGCCGCATTAATTTGCTCTTTCATTTTGTGATTGAAGAAACCAAATACCGACTGACTGAACAAAAATGACAACTTTCAGACATTTTTAGTAATCCTAAGGTATTGTAAACCTCTTGAAACTTGGTTACCATGTACATGTGCTACAAGTTGCTTTTAATGTCAAGGCTTTTAAGAGGAGTTCAATTGTCTGCAGATCTCTTGCTATTGCTGATTGTCTTCACTTGCATATGCTTGTAATGTGCTACAATATTGTGTGAATGCAGAATGATGAATCATTTATAGTAAAACTCTTTACACTGGAAAGTTTGGTTTAACATAGTTTGGCTTGGGATCATTGACATTCCAAAAGTAATTCTACCTTTTTATACCAAACTGGACACTACGCTGAGAGATTCTGTAGTTATTGAAAATAACTGATTAGACATTCAAATGTATGGGGTTATTCATACTCATGAGCTTCTGTATATTGGTATGTATATATTAATATATACAAAACATAGAGATCTCTTATAGAGATTGTGTTTGTATATAAATATTTTATGTAAATAATGGAAGACTGGATTTACTGTTGTAAGTAAAAGATTTAAAGGAAATTGTATGCACAAAATCTTTTATATGATGCAATATATTTTTTCATGGCTGTGTGGTTCTTTTTGATAGAAGGTTGGGTTTTAAAGGGAGGGAACAACTATGTGAATTGCATCTGACTTGTTTCAAGCCAAATAAATGAATTGGTTCTTGCAGTTTCTCTGATGGATGTGCGGTAGATGGGAAATGATATTTTATTTTTATTTATTTTGTTTAAGCAACTTGTGTTAAATAATTTTATATTTTGTTAACAGGCCATACCTAGGGTGATGAAAGTTGGAGTTATAATTGTTACATGTTTTGAGGACTTTTTTAGGTAATTGCAAAAATCAAGAACAAGTAAAGTTTGGCCCTTCCTCCCATTTTCAGTTTTCTCATGTGATGAATGTTTTAACAATTGTTCCCCTTTATAGCTTTTTCTGATACTTATTTTCAGCAGCAGCATAATATCTTCCTCCTTTAATTCTGTTCTACCATTTTCTTGCTAAACATGCATTTGAATCTCAGAAAGAGCTATGTAAATACTATAACTTGTAAATAACCACTTCCATTATTGTCCCCAAAATAGCTGAATATATAGAAGACCCAAGTAAATCGCCAGAATCGACATCATTAACCTTGACCATCCTAGGAGTATTTTAACACACAGTCTAAGTGTAACCAGTGGAGATGTAATGCAATATCTGTGTATTATATATTTTTGCGTGTGAATGTGGTCGTGTTAGAGTAGGTATTTATTTTACAGTATATATATATATACATACCAGATTGTGTTAATATACATTTAAATATGAAAAATTGTTTTTCTCTTGATCCTTAACCCACACAGGACGGGTGGTACAGCATGTGTACCGCGCATTCAAAAGCCCAGTGGCCGGGCGGCACAGTATTGTGCCAGCCATTCAATTGATTTAGGCCTAATAATTAGAACGCCCCGGCATTTGGACATTCAAGGCTAGAATTCCCC
>NW_028234407.1:17463401-17465901 GCF_977035675.1 Penaeus japonicus
TCTCATTGGGTGTGTTGATATTTGGATCTAATCAAAACAGAAATACATTCGTGACGTTTCTTTGGTCATGGGCGTTCAGAGACCTCACACGCCTCACTCAATATAATCGAGTAAAAAATGCATATATATGTGTGTGTGTGAGTGAACATAGAGGGAGAGAGAGAGAGAGAGAGAGAGAGAGAGAGAGATAGATAGATAGATAGAGAGAGAGAGAGAGAGAGAGAGAGAGAGAGAGAGAGCGAAAAAGAATTTCTTTAGGAACGAAAGGTATGAAAGTGCCTTGTATCAGTAAATCATCAGAATTACGAAAGCATAAAAAAACTCATTTTTATCATGATACATTTGTCAGAACACACGTAAACATTTTCATCTCCCTTTGGCAAGTGACCAGGATGTTTCATGTGACCTGTGCCGTTTGCCAGACTCTGCGTAACCATTTATTGCATGTCAGCCAACTTTAAGTTTTGATATTTTATTTCAATTAATGGAAACCACATCTTAGGAGGATTGGTGTAAGTATTTGTAAATATATTTTTCTTAATTTTCCTACTTTCCTTTTGATTTGATTTTCAAGATTGAAAGTGAGAATAATAAAGTGAACTATTTAAATAGCTGATGAAAAACAGAAACACAAGGAGAAAAAAACATCTATATTTTCACCAATTCCCATTTTCTTTGGACTCTAAACTGGGCTAGTGAAAGGGGAAACATAAACATTTTGCTCTTGACATTAAGATCGGACGCTGCTTTTCGGTTTCCAGGAAATAGTAGCTTTAAACAACCCCCTGAATAAATCAGTGCTAAATATTGCAGCCACGACACTTGCCAAGTTTGGTCTACAATGTTGCAAGGTCCAGATTTTTTTAAGATATTTTTTTAGCAGAAAAGAAAAACTGAAGGGACAAAACTGTAGTGGGAATTATTGCGAAACACAAAGCTATTATTCAGTTATCGCGTGAGAGTTAGTCTATTCAGCCAACTACTAGTGGTGATGTGTTGCATGCAGTTTGCAACTCTCGGAGCTCCTGAGTATCTGGGGAATGTTGGGTACGAACTCTCACAACATTCAACACTACGAGGCTTTGCCACCCCCCTTCCCCTCCCCCTCACTTCCTCTCTCTCTCTTCCTCCCTCTCCCTCCCCCCTACCCCCTCTCCCAAAGAACCTGCTATGACTTTCGTTTTCTTTTGCTCGCCATTCATTCGACTTCCTTTTACCTTTCTAAGTTCATTTTTAGCTCTTAAACATTTTGGAAATACTTTTGCAAAGTATTCTTCTCTTTGACTCTCCTTTTGGTAATTTATTCTCTCTTTCTCTCCCTTTCCTCTCTCTGTTTCTCTCTCTGTCTCTCTCTCTCTCTCTTTCTCCCCTCTCTATCTCTCTCTTTATATATATATATATATATATATATATATATATATATATATATATATATATATATATATGTGTGTGTGTGTGTGTGTGTGTGTGTGTGTGTGTGTGTGTATGTCTCTCTCTCTCCTCTCCCCCCCCTCTCTCTCTCCCTCCCTCCTCTCTCTCACGCCTGTATGCTTTTAGATTTGTGTGTATGACGTACGTAAATAACAGTATTTACTAATTTCAGACATGACTCAATATGATTGTTTCGATGTCACACAGCCATGCATCTTTACACAGTATAACCTAACAGCGTAAGCTAACCCAAACATGGTACTTCTTTCTTATAGAAATCCTTTGTTATCCCTCGGAAAAAAACAACATCATAAACCTACTTTTGGCATCGACATAAGTGCAGCGAGAGTGCCACAGCAAGACGCCCTTCTGCTCTGGTTCCAACCCTTTATCACCTGTCCTCAATAACTCGCTCCACGTAGACCGGGTGTCCTCAATATCAGCTTTTATGCGATACTTCATGACAGCGCAGTCTTTGAGTTACATGTTGCTTCTTTGATGTTGATTTTTTTCCCATGTACTCAAACGGATTTTGCGTCTTGCAACATTTGGTGGAAATTTTTATATTAGACATGGTTATATATGTGTCAGAGAGAGAGAGAGAGAGAGAGAGAGAGAGAGAGAGAGAGAGAGAGAGAGAGAGAGAGAGAGAGAGAGAGAGAGAGAGAGAGAGAGAGAGAGAGAGAGAGAGAGAGAGAGAAGAGAGAAGAGAGAGAGAGATAGGCAGAGAGAGAGAGAGAGAGAGAGAGAGAGAGAGAGAGAGAGAGAGAGAGAGAGAGAGATAGAAAAAGAGAGAGGAGAGAAGAGAGAGAGAGAGAAGGAGAGTGAGAAGGAGAAGGAGAGAGAGAGAGATGAGAAGAGAGAGAGAGAGAGAGAGAGAGAGAGAGAGAGAGAGAGAGAGAGATATATAGAGAGAGAGAGAGAGAGAGAGAGAGAGAGAGAGAGAGAGAGAGAGAGAGAGAGAGAGAGAGTTCAAATAAAAAAAAACTTTATTTCATTAATTACAATGGTAGAGAGAAATACTAATCCACTACTACTAATCCACTACTTTTAGAAGATATTACACCTA
>NW_028234407.1:17480901-17483401 GCF_977035675.1 Penaeus japonicus
TCGGAGGGGAGGGGCTGTGTGTGGGGGTGGGGGGTGGGGGTGGGGGTGGGGGCACACGGGAGGAATAAATGGATGGAAAGATTGAGAGATAGATTGAGAGATAGATGGATAGATGGAAAGGTAGATTGATAGGTAGATAGGTAGATAGTTAGATTAATAGATGGATATACAGATGGGTAGACAGAAAGGCAGAGAGGCAGACAGACAGACAGATAGTTAGATATAAATAGATAGATATATAGATATATAGATATATAAAATATGTAGACAGACAGTGACAAGTAGATATATAGAAAAATGTAAATGCGTTGACAGATAAAGTGGCAATACGAAATGAAAGGAGAGAATAAGCGGAAGAGAAAGAAGAGATGGACGGAGAGAGAGAAAAATATAAAAGAGTGAGGGAAAGAAAGGGAGCGAGAGAGGGGGAGCGAGAGAGGTAAAGATAGATAGAAATAGAGAGAATGAGGGGTAGAACGACAGGGAAAACGAGAGGTAGACAGAGAGGTAGAGCATCAGAGAGAGAGAACTAGAGAGACACAGAACTAGAGAGAAAGAGAGGGAGAAAGAGAGAGATAGAGTTAGAGAGAGCTAAAGAGGGAGAGAGCTAGAGAGAGAGTAAGAAAGAGAGAGAGAAAGAGAGAGCGAGAGAGAGAGAGAGATAGAGAGAGAGTAAGAAAGGGAGAGAGAAAGAGAGAGAGCTAGAGAAAGAGAGAGCTAGAGAATGAGAGAGCTAGAGGGAGAGAGAGAGCTAAAGAGAAAGAGAGAGCTAAAGAGAGAGAGAGCTAGAGAGAGAGAGAGAGCTAGAGAGAGAGAGAGAGAGAGCTAGAGAGAGAGAGAACTAGAGAGAGAGAGAGAGCTAGAGAGAGACAGTGCTAGATAGAGAGATAAAGAGAGAGAGAAAGAGAGAGAGCTAGATCTAGAGAGATCTAGAGAGGATGAGGGCTAAAGAGAAAGAGAGAGGTAAAGAGAGAGAGAGAGAGAGAGAGAGAGGAGAGAGAGAGAGAGAGAGAGAGAGAGTGAGTGAGTGAGAGAGAGAGAGAGGAGAGAGACAGGAGAAAAAGAGGAGAGAGAGAGAGAGAGAGGGAGAGGGAGAGAGAGAGAAAGAGAAATAGAGAGAGAGAGAGAGAGAGAGAGAGAGAGAGAGAGAGAGAGAGAGAGAGAGAGAGAGAGAGAGAGAGAGAGAGAGAGAGAGAGAGAGAGAGAGAGAGAGAGAGAGAGAGAGAGAGAGAGAGGAGAGAGAGAAGAAGAGTGAGAAAGAAGAGAGAGAGAGAGAGAGAGAGAGAGAGAGAGAGAGAGAGAGAGAGAGAGAGAGAGAGAGAGAGAGAGAGAGAGAGAGAGAGATCTAAAAGAATATTAAAACGTCAAAACTAGGTCACCTATGAAGGTTGTGATACATGCAGATAAACATCGCTCCATCCTCCCTTCTCCCTCCCCTCCCCCTACATCTCCCATCCCCTCCCCCTCCATCTCCCATCCCCTCCCCAATCTCTTCCCTCTACCTCGTTCTAGAGACAGTGCTAGATAGAGAGATAAAGAGAGAGAGAAAGAGAGAGAGCTAGATCTAGAGAGATCTAGAGAGGATGAGAGTTAGAGAGAGAGGGCTAAAGAGAAAGAGAGAGGTAAAGAGAGAGAGAGAGAGAGAGAGAGAGAGAGAGAGAGAGAGAGAGAGAGAGAGAGAGAGAGAGAGAGAGAGAGAGAGAGAGAGAGAGAGAGAGAGAGAGAGAGAGAGAGAGAGGAGAGAGTGAGAGAGAGAGAGAGAGAGAGAGAGAGAGAGAGAGAGAGAGGAAGAGAGAGAGAGAGGAGAGAGAGAGAGAGAGAGAGAGAGAGAGAGAGAGAGAGAGAGAGAGAGAGAGAGAGAGAGAGAGAGAGAGAGAGAGAGATCTAAAAGAATATTAAAACGTCAAAACTAGGTCACCTACGAAGGTTGTGATACATGCAGATAAACATCGCTCCATCCTCCCTTCTCCCTCCCCTCCCCCTACATCTCCCATCCCCTCCCCAATCTCTTCCCTCTACCTCGTTCTTTCCCTCCCCCTTCCCCTCCACCTCCCCCCACTCCTTCACCTCCCCTACCCCATCTCTTCCCTTTCCCTCCTCTCCCCCTCCCCTCCCCATTTCTTCCCTCTACCTCGCCCTCCCTCCCCTTCTCCCCTACCTTACCTCATCTCTTCCCTCTCCCTTCCCTACCCTCCAACATCACTTCCTCCTTCCTGGCCCTCCCCTCCCTTCCTTCTCCCCTCACCATCTCTTCCTTCCTTCTCGCCCTCCCCTCCCCTTCACCATCTTTTCCTCCCTCTCGCCTTCCCCTCCCCTTCACCATCTTCTCCCCTCACCATCTCCTCCTTCCCCCTCGCCCTCCCCTCCACCTTCCCTTCCCTCCCCCATCTCTTCCTTCCCCCTCGCCCTCCCCTTCACCTTCCCTTCCCTCCCCCATCTCTTCCTTCCCCCTCGCCCTCCCCTCCTCCATCTCTTCCTTCCCCCTCGCCCTCCCCTCCAC
>NW_028234407.1:17493401-17495901 GCF_977035675.1 Penaeus japonicus
ACATATATATATATATATTAATATATATATATATATATTATATATATATATATATATATATAAATTTATATATATATATAGACACATATATATGTCAATCTATGTATGTACATATGAATATATAGACAGAAACGAAGAAAATAATAGTCAGAAGAGCAATGAGGACAAATAAATCCGAGAAGGAAGGAAAGCATCTCAGAGCGTCTGTGAGCATCAAAGGGCGGCCAAAGCGTGTAATGATGGGTATCGGATCGCGTTAGTTCAAAGCGAAGAGGATTCGATCCGAAAATAGGTTTAGAGTGAGAGCGTCTATACCAAGATGAAGGAAACACGTACGGAAATAGAAATGAATCGACGAGGTAGGAATACAAATAATAGAAAAAGAAGAAAGTGAACGAATAAAAGAAGGATAAAAGGAGGAAGAGAGGACACGGGAAGAGGACAAAGAGAGAGAAAGACCAGTAACAACGTGAGAGAAGACGCTGCGGGAGCAAAAATTAGGACGAGAGACTGAAATTAGGAATTAACGGATGGGGACAACGGGGAGAGGTAGTAACAGTTGTCTGTGCAGTGAGAATTACAAACAAGCAATTACAAGGACGATCGAGAGAAAAAGAAGGGCGTGTCCTTCCTGGAATATCGCTTCTCGGAATAAAAGATTGAGGAGGAGAATGGGATATGAGAGGAGGAGAGAAATAAGATCGTGGCTTTGGGCGAGGAGGGTGAAATGACGCTATAGGGGAAATTCATCAAAATGAAAATGAAAAGTAGAGGGAAAATGGAGAAAAGAAGACGCAGTGACTGAGGATTAGTGGCAACGACAGAGGGTTTGGTGTAGATATGGAAATATAAACGAGGGAAAGGGAATGATAATATGAATGAAGACAAATCTGGAAATTGAAATAATGACGAGATGAAATGAGAATAGGAATAGACGAAGACGAAAAAGAGGAAGAGGAGGACGCAGCGCCGAGAAAGGACACGGCGGAAGGGAGAAACATTTCAGTCCTCGAGCTGTTACACAAAAACCATCCATGCCGACTACTGCCGCAAGGTCGGTTATTGGAAAACGCCACGCAACGACTCTGTACGCGAATCTTATGCAAATTACTTCCAGTTGGCGATGATGTTAATGACGATGCTAACGAGAGAAATGATGAAAGGAAATACAGGTCAGGCCAGGTCAGGTTGGCTGGTCTGCCATCTCTGACCTCATTTCGTTTCGTGACTTCGCTGACCCCGATTGCTGCTCCTTGCCTGGCAATGGCATGCGGCGGGAAGCCTTCATGTGGGTTCTTCCTCTCTCGTGTCCGCTTTCCTTTCTTCCTTTGTCTTTGGAATCTCTTTCTCTCTCTCTCTCTCTCTCTCTCTCTCTCTCTCTCTCTCTCTCTCTCGCTCTCTCTGTTTCTATCTATCAATTTGTTTGTCTTCCCGTCTCTCTGTCTTTCTCTCGTTCTGTCTCTGCCTCTACTTCTGCATCCGCCTCCCTCCGCCCTCTCCTCATCATATCCCCCTCTATTTTTTTTCTCCCTCATTTACATACATTGCCAGTAAGCGACATACGAGTATACGTGAAAATATGCATCATGCCTTTACCATATTTCAACCCAGCGTGTAATTCTAAGCCTTCATTCCAGCCAACCCTCGCTCTCCTCGGCCCACGCACGTAAACACAGTCCTTAAGTATGCAAATAACATGCACACATAACATTACTCTCCTCCAACGCACTCACATCTGACTGGCATCCGGGCCGACGTGCGACCTTTGACCTCTCTGCTCCGCGACCTTGTTCCCACCTTCGCGCGTCTTCCGGCATGACATCACCGAATTACAGCTAATCACTTCCGACTCCTCGGATTGTGTTGGCAAGTATTGTACCGAGCTGTCAGCTGTTCGCGAGCTAATACAAGTTAATTTGCCTTTGATTGTAGCCTTTCGATTGTTAGAGAGTAATTCGTCTTGAAATGTGACCTTTGAAGGCCCGACGTTCGAAGCTTTCATTTTTTTTAAACATCTCAACCCTTTGCCCGAACGCGTTTTCTGATTCGCGTTTTTGTATTTTGTTAACCATATTCTTTTGATGTTGTTTTATATTCTTAATATTTTTTGCGAGGGGGGGTATGGGTTGTATTACGGTTGATTTAAGATATTTACTGATGACATTACTAGCATAGGTATCATGCAGGTGTTATCATTGTTATATCTTTAATACCTATATGACTCATCATAATGATACAAATGATACTGATCATGATCATATTATCAACATAAAAGATAGCAAAGCGAATAATGAAAACAATGACAATGATATCAATGATGGCAACAATTTTACAATAATAACAATAATAACAGTAATATGATAAAGCAATGGTAACAATAATATGATAAGACAATAATAGCAATGATATGATAAAACAATAATAACAATAGGAATGATAACAATAATGCTATAATGAAATACTCCCTGAGACAGCCTGACCCCCAAGCAGATGCTCACAA
>NW_028234407.1:17500901-17503401 GCF_977035675.1 Penaeus japonicus
CTTGTTGATCCTCTTCCTCCTTCTTTTCTTTCCAAGACTCTTTTCATATACGTATCTATCTAGGTTTTATGTGTTGGTATATCAATTTGAAATTTACGAGACTGCATGATATATATATCTCGCATATTACTTTTTATCTGTTTGTTCAATACAGTAGTAATGTTTATTGATTATTTTCTTAATGTCAATAGCTATCTATTCCATCTTTTTATTTGTGACATCATATACAGATTAAAAATGCAAACATACATATCAAAGTAGGTAGACATAACAGATAACGAGGACACCATTTGACGTTCATATTTAGACATACATTTCCTAGTAAGGTATCTTGAAAATGAAGAAAGAATACAACAAGAAAAAAGAAAGGGAAGATACAAAATGGGCTAGATATCAGGTTATTTACCTTCAATAGAACGACAATGAAAAGCAAAACATATGAATGGTTTTGCATATTGCCTTTTCTTATTTCAACCTCCAGCTGATTGCATGGGGAGGCGCCGACCTATATCGTAAACAAGATGAAGTTCTCGAGCTGGTAATTAGGGCTTAGGTAAAGGGGGGAGGGGGGGAGGGAGAGAGGTAGAAGGGCTGATGGAAGAGGAAAGGACGAGGGGGGGAGGAGGGAAACGGAGAGGGAAAAGGAGGAAAGAGGGGGGAGGGGAGTGGTAGGAGAGAAGGAGGGGAGGGGAGAGATAGAGCGAGGAGAGAGGGAGGGAAGAGGAAATGAGAGGGAGGATAGAAGGAGGGAGAAGAAGGGGGAAGAGGAAGGAGAAAGGGAGGGAGGAGGATGTAAGGGGAAGAAGTGGGGAGAGAAAGGAGAGAGGGAGAAAGGGGGAGAGGGAGGTACGAGTGACGGGGGTGAAGAGGCTGGCAAGGGCATGGTGGTGGAAGATTAATTCTGAGAATAAGAGAAACAGAAGGACATGTTCATAGACAGGTGATATGGAGATGGACTTAGACAGGAAGTCTGAATAGATGGAATGATATATTGACAGAAAGGAGGCCAGGTAGAGGGAAGTTTGACATATAGATTGAGTGATTGATTAAGATATATATATAGATTGATAGATAGAGAACGACCAAGCAAGCAAACAAGCAAGCAAGCGAGCGCGCGCGTGCGAGTGAGAGAGAATTATTCCAAAGCCAAAGACAGAGGAAGAAAGAAAAGCGGATACGAAAAAGCATACAATTCCCATTAACACATCCTGTCACAGCGCCAGAATAAGGATACACATCTTGGACTGGATATTACAAGAGGGATCAATAAGGCTCACTCCGTCATTCCCCTTCCTTTTATACTAAACCAAATAGTCACGTGACCCCGGCTGCAAGATGGCGGGCGAGGGCTGACGGAGAAAGAAATGAAGAGACATAATTATGTGAATGCATGCCAGGAGAGAAAGAGACGTCACTATACAGATATGCTGGCAATCAATAGGTAGGTAGAGGGCAGGTGGTCAGCGAGGTAGCCGGATGGTTAGATTGACAGGCAGGTTGATAGTTAGGCTGACAGTTAGATACAAACACAAATTGGCAGATATATATATGTATAGATAGATAAACATTTAGTTGAAGTTGCACGCACGAACTTACACAAACACACGCACACACACACACACACACACACACACACACAAACAGACACACACGCACACACATACAGGCACGACACAAATATAGAGACACACTAACACACAGTCACTCAGACGCATGATGTGGAAAGATAAACAAAAAAACAAAAATATGAATAGGCTGTCACATAAATAGATATATATGACAGACTAATAGATACAGGCAGATAAATATATAAATAAGACTGAAAACAATCAATACCCAGAAATGTAGGATATGAAAATGAACATAACAAAGATGATAGACCAATACAGATATAAATAAGTAACAAGGTACAGCAGCTCAGCCAACCCGCCACCACAAACCAGCAGCCAAGATCTTAACACAGCATTGCGGTTAAGCGGTCGTCGAGACGGCTGTGGTCTTGTCGCCACTGCTTACTCGGGGGTCTGCTCTGTTGGGGGGGGGGAGGTCTGTTCATTTTTATTGTTTGTTCGTTCTTTTCTCTTTGGGTGTCTCGAAAGGGGACGGGGGATGGGCAGGGGGCGAGGGTAGGGATGGGGGTGGGGGGGTAGGTAGGGAGGAGGATAGGGAAGGAGAGAGAAAACATTAATTCTTTTATCACTTTTATTTTGTGTTTTTTCCCGGTTGTCTGGAATGGGGAGGGGGCAGAGGGACAGATAGAGATAGAGATAGATAGATAGATAGATATATAAATAGAGAGAGAGAGAGAGAGAGAGAGAGAGAGAGAGAGAGAGAGAGAGAGAGAGAGAGAGAGAGAGAGAGAGAGAGAGAGAGAGAGAGAGAGAGAGAGAGAGAGAGAGAGAGAGAGAGGATGGGAAAGAGGAAATACCATATTTTTAAAACTATTATTGTCATTGTTATTGTTATTATTATCATCATTATCATTATCATGATCATCATC
>NW_028234407.1:17518401-17523401 GCF_977035675.1 Penaeus japonicus
CAAACACAGCAGCTAAAACAATAACAATATATCATAATTCAAAGGATATAGATAACATTATTTACAACGATAAGAGCACAAAATATACGCAATAGGGAAAGCTAAACCTACAGCAAAGTTAACGAGAGAACATTAAGGAAACACTGACATTTCACAGTATATGAGTTAAGGTCACTAAGGTACTAGACACAATCTCTACTCGAGGCCCTCCAATCAGGATGGAGGACTCGAAGGATGAGGATGACCTCTCAACACGAAGTCGGAATTAAATCTCTTTTGAATCTAAAAGATCCTATTCTGAGGCGATATACGAGGTCATTCCTAGGGATTGATTGACCTAGGTCATTGGTCGAGGTACGGCTCGACTTGACTGTGATTGGCCGAGGGGGTAATGGCCAGTTACGGGTAGGTGGGTAGCCCGTCCCAAATGTCCTAAGGTCGGAGTTACTAGTCACCTGCAGGGGGTTATTAAGAGAGAGTCGCTGAAGTCATATAACTTGGAGATTTAGGTGCTTATAATTATCTCATAAGTTTTATCATTTCTCTCATTTCTATTCTATATCTGTTCATATACAATTAAGACCTTGATAGATGGTAATAATGGTAATAACAATAATGTTAATAATAACAGTACTGATAATGATATTAGTGATGATAATATTGATAATAACAATAATGATAATAATAACAGTACTAATAATGATAATAGTGATCATAATAGTAATGATAATAGTGATGATAATAATAATGATAATGACCATAATGATGATAGTGATAGTGATAATGATCATAATGATAATGATAACAAGGATGACAATAACAATAATAAAGATATTGATAATTATAACAATAACAATAACAACAACAGCAATAATGATGATGCTAATAGTCATCACTAAGATTATACACAAAAACAAATCAACAAACAAAGCAGAACAAAAGAAATGATATACGCAGCGAGAAAGAAACCTTGAAATGTCTCGAAGACTTTGAACCAAGGTCCTGGCCCGACTCTTGCCATATTTCCCTTCTTATTCATCCATTACATGTCCTTCCTCTCATTACCCAAGTTACCCCTTTGTTTGTCACCAAGTCCACTCCACTCCTTTGTTTGTCACCAAGTCCTATCCACCCTTTTTTGTCACCAAGTCTTCTCCACCCCTTTGTTTGTCGCCAAGTCCACTCCAATCCTTTGTTTGTCACCAAGTCCACTCCACCCCTTTGTTTGTCGCCAAGTCTTCTCCATCCTTTGTTTGTCGCCAAGTCTTCTCCATCCTTTGTTTGTCGCCAAGTCTTCTCCATCCTTTGTTTGTCGCCAAGTCTTCTCCATCCTTTGTTTGTCGCCAAGTCTTCTCCATCCTTTATTTGTCGCCAAGTCTTCTCCACCCCTTTGTTTGTCGCCAAATCCACTCCACCCCTTTGTTTGTCGCCAACTCTTCTCCACCCCTTTGTTTGTCGCCAACTCTTCTCCACCCCTTTGTTTGTCGCCAACTCTTCTCCACCCCTTTGTTTGTCGCCAACTCTTCTCCACCCCTTTGTTTGTCGCCAACTCTTCTCCACCCCTTTGTTTGTCGCCAACTCTTCTCCACCCCTTTGTTTGTCGCCAACTCTTCTCCACCCCTTTGTTTGTCGCCAACTCTTCTCCACCCCTTTGTTTGTCGCCAACTCTTCTCCACCCCTTTGTTTGTCGCCAAATCCACTCCACCCCTTTGTTTGTCGCCAAATCCACTCCACCCCTTTGTTTGTCGCCAACTCTTCTCCACCCCTTTGTTTGTCGCCAAATCCACTCCACCCCTTTGTTTGTCGCCAAGTCTTCTCCACCCCTTTGTTTGTCGCCAAATCCACTCACCTTCCTCCACCCCTTTGTTTGTCGCCAATTCTTCTCCACCCCTTTGTTTGTCGCCAACTCCACTCCACCCCTTTGTTTGTCGCCAAATCCACTCCACCCCTTTGTTTGTCGCCAACTCTTCTCCACCCCTTTGTTTGTCGCCAAATCCACTCCACCCCTTTGTTTGTCGCCAAATCCACTCCACCCCTTTGTTTGTCGCCAAATCCACTCCACCCCTTTGTTTGTCGCCAAATCCACTCCACCCCTTTGTTTGTCGCCAAATCCACTCCACCCCTTTGTTTGTCGCCAAATCCACTCCGCCCCTTTGTTTGTCACCAAGTCCTCTCCACCCCTTTGTTTGTCGCCAACTCTTCTCCACCCCTTTGTTTGTCGCCAAATCCACTCCACCCCTTTGTTTGTCACCAAGTCCTCTCCACCCCTTTGTTTGTCGCCAAATCCACTCCACCCCTTTGTTTGTCGCCAAATCCACTCCACCCCTTTGTTTGTCGCCAAATCCACTCCACCCCTTTGTTTGTCGCCAAATCCACTCCACCCCTTTGTTTGTCACCAAGTCCTCTCCACCCCTTTGTGTATCCGCCATTCCTTCACGTCATTGTAATGATCTCTCTTGAGTCCTTATCTGTCGATAAGCCCAGATCTACACAGTCCTCGCTCTGCCCTTTGTTCGTGCAATCCTTACCACTCCTTTTATCATTCTACGTATTTCTCTCCAATCAACCATCCAACAAAGAAACCAACTCATCAACCAACAAATGAACTAAGCAACCAACCATCCAACTACCCACCCACCCAACCGCCTACTCATCCACCCACCCAACCACCCACTCATCCACCCACCCACCCAACCAACTTCTAATCAATCAACCAACCAACCACCCACTTGCCAACTCACCCACCAAACCAACCACCCAATCAGCAACCCAACCACCCACCCACCTAACCAACCAACCAACCAAACGTCCACCTATTGACACGTTCTCCATCACCCGAAAAATCACGTGTTCATTGACCTGTGTTCACCTCACTCAGCTTCTTTCTCATCCAGCCTAAGTACGCAATCCACACCAATGACCTTCTTCGCCTGATTCCGGGGGGTGAAGGGGGGGTTAAGGGGGGGTGAGGGGTAGGGGGATGGGGTTAATTTGCATAATTGATTCTCATTAGGTCGTTTAATTCGGATTATACGCCTGACCTTGCGCTGTCTTGCTCGGCCCGGTGTCGTCCGCTGACTTCCTGGTGAGTTTTTGTGTCTGATCCTTTTTTGTTTCATTTTTGTTGTTTTTGTTTATCAAATATTTAATCTTATTTTTGTCTATTTATGGGAAAGGGATAATGGGGTTAAGGTAGGAGGGAGGGCTGGGATTTCTTGGATAGAGATAGATCGATAGAGATGAATATAGAAATGGAGATAGAAAGAGAGAGAGAGAGAGAGAGATGTATAGAGGGAGCCGCCTCTCCCCCTCCCATGGGAGGCGGGAGGGGGGCGGGTTGAGGAGGGAGAGATGGACTTACGTTTGCAATGAAATTTGTGTTTGTTTGTGTCTTATCTTCCTTGTCCATCTATTCTTATGTAAATTCTTTCCTTCACCACTTTAATTTCCGTAATGCATTACTGCTGCCAATCCATTGACGCAAAGCAGCGAAAACGTAAAGCCTTTTTTCGTATCTCCCTATTTCTTGCGTCATTATATTTTCCAAGAGTTACATGTGTCTTGCTCATTCACCGTGCAGATTTAGCTCTATATCTATAATGTTCAAATATCATATTTTGATCGACGTATATTTTCGAATAATAAATTCCTTTAACATTTTGTTTAAAAACACAAGGCACTAATATTTACTCCTATGAGCAGGGTTCCAAGCTTTTGAACACGAGATCCCTCCTTGACTTGAAATTAATCAAAGTTAAATATCAAACACTCCATAATGGCGCGTAAACATAATCCATGGCGTAACATCGACCTTTCAACACAAACAAAAGACGGTCTGCTGGCTGTACGATGACTCAGCCTTTCTCAGCGACTAAGGCATAGTTGAAGGTTTATGCCTGGTATGAGGAGGGTCAGGGAGGAGAGGGGAGAGGGTCATGGGCATTCAACAGCCTCATTAGATTAATTATGCAAGTCGAAAGGTGAGGAGGCGTCGAATTCCGATAAAAGGTCACGTTTCATTGGTTGCACTTCGATTTTCTTGAAGATATATTTATGATTTCGTATGTGTATTTTTTTATCACTGTTACTTCTATTATTACTAGCATTATCACCATCATTGTTATTATCATTGGTATCACCCTTATCATCACAATTACCGTCATTATTATCACTCTTATTGCTATTATTATCGTTGTTATCATTATCATCCTCATCATTATCTTAATTATCACTATTCTTTATTATCATTACCATTAGCATTTTTATTATCATTATCATTATTATCACCATTGTAATAATCACTATCCTTATTACTGTTATTATCATGATAATTATTATGATAATCATAATGATTGCCCTACCCCTACCTGCACACACCCCACACTTCCCCCCTTCCCACCTACCCGTTCCCTCAACCCTCCCTCCCCACCCCTCCCCACACCAACCACACACGCAAGCACACAAAAGTTTCCCAATAATTGCCCCGTTCGAAAACGTGACGAGAAGAAAAGAAACCGGCCAACTCTGCTGGTCCGAGTCCTCGCCCCACGGGAGACGACGCTAAAGGCGATCCGATCCTGAGGTCCTGAGGTCAGTGTTCTTTGGGTCGTGTGAGCGTGGCGTGTTTTGAGAGGGGGAGAGGGGGGCGAAGGGCGAAGGGGAGAGGGGGATGAGAGGGGAGAGGGGGATGAGAGGGGAGAGGGGGATGAGAGGGGAGAGGGGGGCGAGGGGAGAAGAGGAGGAGGGGAGGAGAGGGGAGATGTGGGAGAGGGGGGCGAGGGGAGAGGAAGAGAAGGGGAGGAGAGGGGAGAGGGGAGAAGGGGGCGAGGGAGAGGAGGAGAGGGGAGGAAGGGAGAAAAGGGGGGGAGAGGGGGAAAAGGGGGAGTAGAGGGAGAGGGGGGTCCGTGGTTTGGTTTCATGCTGTTGTTATCTATATTGATATTCTTTGTATTATTGTTTTTTTGTTGTTATTATTTTTGTTCTTGTTGTTGTTATCATTA
>NW_028234407.1:17535901-17538401 GCF_977035675.1 Penaeus japonicus
TTCCTTCTTGGCCGAGTCCCAGTCTTCGTGGATTGTTCTTCTCGGGGTGGGGGGTAAGGGGGGGTGACGTCAGAGATTTTCTGTGACGTCAGAGCGCTCTGTTCTTATTGTTATTTTGTGAAGTCTGTAGTTTTTTTGTGATGTCTGTTTTTTTTTGTTTTGTTTTGTTTTTGTGTGTGTGTGGCGTTAGGGAATTTCCTTTCCGTGACTTCAGTATTATTTTGTGTTATGTCAGAGTATTATTTATGGGCGGAAAATCACGTCCGAAAGAAAGAAAAATGAAAGAAAGAAAGAAAAAACTTTGGCATAAGCATTTTTTTTTCTTCTCTACAGTTTTGTGCATCTGTTTGTTTGGATCGTGTTGGCTGTTGCATTTACGTCATCGCTTCTGCGGTGACGTCATCTCTTTGTTTATTTTTGTCTTAGTGTTAACGCTCGCAATCTCTCCCTCCCCCACGTTATTTTCATTTTTCTCGTGTCAACACAATTCTTTAATCTTTTACAAGTTCTTTAAAGCTTTATATTTCAATAATTCATCCCATCATCATACCTATTTGAAAAACAAAAAACAAAAAACAGCAACAACAAAACACCGATCTCCGCCATTCTAAGGCCGCGGGTCCTTAAACAGCAACCTGCTTTGCAATGAAGAAAGCCTTAGGCTTACACGTTCTTTCTCCTCTCCCTCCTGCAGGCTGTGTTGATAATAGTATTCTTATTTGGTCAGCCTCTTTCGAAAAAAAACATAAAAAAGACTTATTTTAACATCACATTCGTGTTTCCTCCTTCCTTCCGTCTTTTATCTCTCACATCATTGCATTTGACTCTCGCTCATCTTCATCCTACATTAGTAGTTGCCTCTTCTGTTTTGTTTTCATATTCTCCGTTCGACCTGCCGTCCTTCGAAGGCAGTGACCTCCCACGATCTTTCGATTGCCATATAATCGATCGAAGTGTACCAAAATCATGCCATACAACACACAGGTTCTCGTAGTCACTTATATTGTACGTTCATGACCAATAAGATTTTTTATATTTTTACTAAATATATCAACAGTTACAATATTCTCATTACATTAGATAAATTTAGCACAATGCATATACAGACAAAGAACCTACTTAAAAGTATCAACAATCACATTATGATTTATACATAACAAACACAACTAACACATTGACAGTTATTCTCCTCCTTAGAAGTGTAAACAATTATATTAATATCACACACATGGCATAAATACACAATCGCAACATTATAATAACATACATAGCAAATATCAAACTAACCCTCTCCTCTAAAATATTAGCAATGAGATTACCATCACATACAAATCACACATTTATAGCAATTGCAAACACAATTAATATCATATTAAGCTTCAACTCAAACAAATCAACAACAATCCCATTATACTTACTTGCACAACATACACTGCCTACATAATACATACATAACTAACATTTGTAAAACCAATACCACATCAAACATCTATATACAGGTACCAACAATCCCAATATTAAATAACATACCAACGATCGTACAGATTTACCACACCAAGCGCATACTTACAAGTAACATCAATCACAGCATTAGGATAACTACAACCACACCAAGCGTATAATTACAAATAACAACAATCACAGCATTATGATTACAACTACAACCACACAGAGCGTATAATTACAAATAACAACAATCACAGCATTATGATTACAACTACAACCACACAGAGCGTATACTTACAAGTAACAACAATCACAGCATCATGATAACAACTACAACCACACTAAGCGTCTACAGACAAGTACCACCACCAACAACAAAGCCAATAACATTATAACATCATCAGCCGGTCCTTTCCACGCGCCACCATGAATTTAATTAATATCAATAAATCAAAAAGGGTTCCCTCTGGGATAATTGTCTTTCATTAATCACACTTCTCATTCCGAAGCTATTTGTCAGAGCCTTCGTTTGATCGCTCTGCCTTTATTTCCTGCCGGGGATGGGGGGGGGGGGCAGGAGGAGGAGGGGAGGAGGAAAAGGAGGAGGAGGTAGAGGAAAAGGAGGAGGAGGGAAGGGGAGGAAAAGGAGGAAGGGGAGGAGGAGGAGGTGGGAGAGGAGAAGGAAAATGAAAAGAAGAAGAGGAAAATGAGAAAGAAAAAGAAGAAGAGGAAAGGCACGAGAAGGAGGAGGACGAGGAGAGTAAAGATGAGTAAGAGGCGGAAGAAGAAAATGAGAAGAAAAGGAGGGAGGAGGTAAAGAAGGCCAAAAAGTAGGAACAGGAAATCGAAAAATGGAAAATGAGAGATAATCAACTGAAAAGAGACAACATGGAAACAGAGCAGAAGAAATAAGCAAACTACGAAAGTTCAAGAACGTGAAGATATATGAGTACAAGATGGAGAAAAGGCGAAAGTAAATGAATTGATAAAGGAATAGGCGAAGAAATACGTATATAAGATTAAATAAATCAGAAAATTTAATGTAGAATAAAAT
>NW_028234407.1:17570901-17573401 GCF_977035675.1 Penaeus japonicus
TAAAGCAACAAGGGAGTGAAGGATTGCAGGATTGCAGGATTGAGGGAGCACCTCCCCTCGATTCACCGCGGGCCGCATCTCGAACACTCTTCCCCGCGATGATTTTGCGCCTCCATCGCGCGCCGTGACACGCTAATTGGCCGCCCCTGCTACTCGCGGTGCATAATTAGGGGGAGGAGCCACGCCATTCTTCTTCGGCACCGGAAGTCAATTAGAGGTCGAGCCGGAAGAGCGTGGCAGGTGAAACGACCCGCGGAGGAGGGGAACAGAGCCCGTGCGAGGCGAAAGGACTCGTTTTGACCTGGATCGCATTGGAGGGTTAGGGGCAATGATGATAATGATAGTAGTAATTATGATGAAAATAATACTAATGATAATGATAATTATAGTAATAACAACAAATATAATAATGATAATAATAATAATAATGATGATGATGATAATAATAATGATGATGATAATAATAATGATAAAAGACACAACAAATACTATGATAATAATAATGATAAAAACACAATAAATACAATGATGATAATAATGATAAAGATAATAATGATAATAATAATAATAAAAAAACGATAATGGAATAATATAATAATAATGATATATGATAACAATAATAACACAAAAGGGTAACTAAAACCTAAAAACCTCTCAAAACTTCATTGTCCGAGATGATTCCATGATGCTACTTGCCCCCAGTCGAAGAAAATAAGAGGAGGAGGAGGAGGAGGAGGAGGAGAAAGAAGAAAAGAAGAGGAGGGAGATGTAGGAGGATGAAGAAAGAAAAAGAGGAGGAGGAAGAGGAGGAGGAGAAAGAAGAAAAGAAGAGGAGGGAGCTGTAGGATGAAGATGAAAGAAGAAGAAGAGGAGGAGGAGAAAGGAAGGGAGGAGGAGGAGGGGAAAGGAAGGGAGAAAAAGAGGGGTCCTATTATTGTGTTAATGACAGCCCCTTGCTTGATATACAGCGAAGTGTATAATTAGCATCTTTCTATGAGGCTGATTTCTATATTTTAGCTACAGTGTTACTTTATTTTGATTAACATACTCGGTATAACTAAACTATTGAGCTCATTTGCAATTTAGCTGTCAACAATTATTCTATGATGTTTTATAATGTTCTATATAATGCTCTATAATGTCTCTCTCTCTCTCTCTCTCTCTCTCTCTCTCTCTCTCTCTCTCTCTCTCTCTCTCTCTCTCTCTCTCTCTCTCTCTCTCTCTCTCTCTCTCTCTCTCTCTCTCTCTCTCTCTCTCTCTCTCTCTCTCTCTCTCTCTCTCTCTCTCTCTCTCTCTCTCTCTCTCTCTCTCTCTCTCTCTCACTCCAATCGATATACCGCCATTTCCTCCTTCCCGTATGTTTTGTAAGTGTTGCCAGAACCGGAGGTTGGTCCAACTCAGCAAGATACCAAACCAGAAGGAGAGGGAGTAGATTGGGGGGGTGGGGGTGGGGGGTGGGCGAAGGAGCAGAGCGAGAGGGAAAGGGAGATGGAGTGAGGGAGTAAGACAGAGAAGGAGAGGGAGAGAATGGGGGTGGGGAGGGGGGTTGGTAGAAAATTGAGAATGAGAGGGAGAGAGAGGAGGAGAAAGAGAGATAGAAGAAGGAAAAATTAAGTGAGAATAAGAGTAAGAATGAGAGGCAGAGGGAGATGGAACGGGAAAAAAAGGTGAAAGGAGAAAGAGGAAGGAGAAAAAGTGGATGGAAACAGAAGAACAAAGACAAAAAATATAAGAAAGAAAAGGAAGTTGCAAGAAATCCGTCTTTCTTGCAAGCAGTCAGAGATAAATCATCAGTACGTGATTTTCCTTCCCAAGAGTCATTTCAAAATAGGAATTTCCTTTATTTCTTCTATAGATGAAGATGATATAAATCCACATTAATATGATGACAATATGAAGCTACCAACGATCATGATACACAAAGCAATCCATTTAATAGTAATTATGATTTAATTACACCCAAACCGTACGTTTAAAAGAAGGACAAATTTTCTTAGGGATTAGATTCAACAAAATCATGCAATCGGCACGAATATGACGCCAAGTAAAACGTTGCACGATAATGTGTTCGTTGGAGTTTGATCAGTTATGCAAACTGAACTATAAATAAACGTCCTGGCGCTTAGTGCAGCGGACAGGTCGCTCCTCTGCCTCCGTGCGTGCTTTTATATTTTGCGTGCGTGCAACATAAACGCTCACATGTTTATATTGATAGATGGATGGCTGGATAGATAGGTGAATGGATAAATAGATAAACAGATAGAAAATAGATAGATGGGTTAATAGAATGGTATATAGATATATAGACAGGCAAACAGCTAGATAGAGATAGTTCATCAAACAAACAAAAAGTGAGAATTTTCACAGAATTCTTTGATTTCTTGTTTTCATTCGTCTCAGACCATTTCATTGATTATTTTCTTGCCTTATTATCATATATGCTTTCTACTGATTAAAAGACCATCTGTCTTGCTCTCCAGACCAAATGCCTGCCTGACTC
>NW_028234407.1:17585901-17590901 GCF_977035675.1 Penaeus japonicus
GAAATTATTGTTTTCATATATTTGGTTAGTATTTTTTTCATTATTATTGCTGTCATAGTTATTACTACTACTATCATTATCATTATCATCATTATTACTACTATCGTTATCATTATTGCTATTATCGTATCATTATCATTATTATTATCATTAATATTAGTATCATTATTACTAATAGAATTATTATCCTTTTCAAGCATTACTATTATCATTATTATCAAAGTTACTATCATTGCCCTTTTTATTCTCATTTTTATATTCCCTTTATCGTTATTGCCACCATCATTATCATCCATATCTTTATGACAACTGCAAAAAGCTGCTGAAGTTTCCCTCTCATTCCCTCAACAAATAACAGTTGAGCAATAATTTCTTCTTCTTTTTTAATGAGTAATGAAGGCGTCATAAGTCAAAAGTGGTGAAGTGATGAGAGTATCATGATCGCTTGGACTCATGTTGCTCGTGATATTCCAAAGATTCTCAGTGACTGGACAGATATAATATTCGTTAACGATAAACAGAATCACATCTGAAAAAGCAGGTCCCTTCCTGCCTAACTACCTATCCAAAAAGAGACACAGCATTTCAAATGATGAAGAAATACAATGAATAAACAGATGTCTTACTTATCCAAAAAGAAGAAACTCAAAAAAAACAAACTAATAAAGCAAAACTGATTAAAATCCAGAAAATCCAAACAGACATCAAACCCACTTCAAAAAGAAAGAAAAAAAAAGAAAAAGAAAAAAAAAGGAAAGATACTAGTGTTAAAAAAAAACAAAAAAACTAGAGCACCCATTAAACCTATATAAAAATACACTCAACCAAAAGAAAAAACAACAACAACAGCAAAAAATACGAAAACAAAAACGCACGCAACAAAGGACGAAGAAGAAACCAAGAAGGAGAGCCGAGGCATACGTACCTCCCCACAGGTCCCGCGGCCGGCGTGGCGGTCTGAGCGAGGCACTCACCTTCTTGTTGACGGAGCGGATAAAGTCTGCGGCGGTGATGGCGGGGCTTTCGAGGGAGCCCGGTCTCGCCTGCGGGGACGGCAGCTGCGACGTGGAGGCGACGTCGCCCACTGCCACCCACGTCGAGCAGGAGCGGGAAGTCGGGTCAAGGCGCGGCAGGAACACGCCGTCGAGCCGCGCGCCGCCGCTGCACACGTTCACCTGCACGGAAGAACGGAGAACAGAACAGGTCAGCTGGCGGAGCAGAACAGGTCAGCTGGCGGAGCGGGTCAAGGGAGCTGGGCCGCTGATGGTGATGGTAATGACGTGGAAGATATTAATTCCAAAAATACGAAGGTAATGGAAATAATTACAACATCAAGATGACTGCAGTATAAGTTATGGTAACAGGAATCTAATTATGATAATGATGAGGATAATAATAATAATAATAAAATAAATTATATCAATAGTGATAACAATGATAATAAAAGATATTAATGATGGAAACAAAACAATATCAAATTATCAAAACAACAATAATAATGATTATAATGATCATAGCAAAAATAATGACGATAATGGTAATTATCATAATTATCCTTTATCATCACTATCATTAATACAAACATTACTGTCATTACAATCTTTATAATTGTTATCAGTGCTATTATCAATAATATCTTCTTTATCATTACCGTTATCATTACTGTTATTATTATTGTAATCATTATCATTATTATCATTATTATTATAATCATTATGATTATCATTACTATTATTATAATTATCATTATTATTGTTACCATCATGATTATCATCATCAATATTGTTATTATTATAATTACCATTATTTTCATTATATCATCATTATTGACATCATCTTTATCATTAGGATCATTATCATTATTACCATGATTATCATCAATTATAATTTTCAACATCACATAAGTATCGACATCATCATCATTATCATCGTCAACATCATCATCGTCATCATCATTATCATTATTATTATCATTATCATCGTCATCATCATCAACATCAACATCACCATCATCACAGAAGCATAAACATCATACTATTTTTACTATAATTTTATCATCATCATTATCCAAAATCATCGTTATCATTTCATTAATTACAGTACTGTATCACATAGTTCATTCTAACCCATGTGTTTTTATTATCTTAATCTTTAGTCCATTAAACAGACTACAACACTGAATTAAACAAAATGAAACTTTATATTCATAAGATCCAAAATAAAACCCTTTCACTCGAAGATTAGTATAATCATAATCACACATTATGTTTTGTTATCCGGATAATTATCACCCATCCCACATAATACCAGTAATACCAGCTTATAACTCACCTCGCTAACCCAAGAGCGGTTCAGATCTCCTTCAGTACTAGTAGCTCCTACCCCGCTGATATCTGAAGTACTGAAGCTTTTGTGGACCCCGAGGGCGGAGCTGAGGGCGGCGCAGGACCTGATGAGGTCGCTCTCCTCCTCGCCCCAGAGGTTGGTGGACCCTCCATCTCCTCCGGCTGAGCTCCCCCCTCCTCCTGCACTTCCTACAGGTACCTGAGTGAAGGGAAAAAGAGAGAGAGGTTGTAGTGAATTGTGGGGTGTGATCCCGTAGATTATATTTGCGATCCAGTTTGTTTTGTCTCCTTCATTTTCACTTTAATGACTTTGTTAGTACAAGCATGATTTTAACTTTTTTTTTTACTTTTTTATGAATAAGCATATCAAAGTTATCTTTTCTTATCGAATCTGAAATTGAATGATCTATAACAACTACAAACATGCAGTCAATGTCAACATAGAATGCCAATTAAATCTCAATATGCTACAAATGTACAGTTAGCCTTAAAGAACTACTATCTATAATCACCCTATTTACATACATCAAAGTAAAAAAATGTTTTCTATTGCTATTCTGCACAATGCTATATTTCTAAACAAACAAATAAAACAAAATCGGACATGAGGTCAGCCATTACAAAGGAAAGAAGAAAGCAAATAAGGAGAAAATATGAGTTTTCTTCGAAAAGACTTGTTTTGGTGACTAGAGGAAGAAAGAAAATATCTTGTCCACCTTATTTGTCGTAAGCCTTTTCTCTTTTCTCTCTCTTTTTTCATGCGCAGAAATACAGCACAGAAAACGAAGAGGAAAGGATATATATATATATATATATATATATATATATATATATATATATATATATATATATATATATATAATATATATATATATGAATATATATATATATATATATATATATATATATATATGTGAATATAATATATACATATATATATATATATATATATATATATATATATATATATATATATATATATACATAATATACATACACACAAACACACACACACACACACACACAAGATATATATATATATATATAGATATATATATATAGAGATATATAATATATATATAATAGATATAATAGAGAGAGAGAGAGAGAGAGAGAGAGAGAGAGAGAGAGAGAGAGAGAGAGAGAGAGAGAGAGAGAGAGAGAGAGAGACAATCACAAATACACACAGTACACGAAGGACAATCAGGCCAGAGTCATTTCCTGTTGCGCGGGGAAGAGAATCGAAAACGCACCGTCGATTCCAAAGGCGATATGGAGGGAGTGTGGGAAATGGAGGGAGAGGGGGGGGAGGGAAAAGGGGGAACAGAGAAAGGAGGAGAATGGGTTAAAAAAAGGAAGAAGGGATAGAAGAAAAGAGGGGGAAGGGGCAAAGGGAGAAAGAAGTGAGAGGGGAACAGCGGGAAAGACAGAAAGGAAAAGAAGGGACAAAGCGAAGAGGAGAAAAGATGAGAGGAGACGAAGAGAGATAAATAAAAAAAACAAATGGTATAAGAAATAACGAAGAGAAACAAGAAAACAAAAGAAAAAAAAAAGACAGACAAAGAAATAAAAAAAGTGTGGGGGGGGGGGAAGAGAAAGACCAAGGAAGTGAGAAAACGACGGGAGAAAAGGGAGTAAGCCAGCCAGACGAAGGACTGGAAGGACTCCCTTGTAATAAGAAATGCAGAGGCGTCTCGGGGCCAATCTCAGAACTGGCTCTGGGGAGGATCTTGTTAGGAGAACCGCCCGCCGAAGTGTCGCTCAAGTTTTACGAGGAGAGAAAGGAGGGAATCGATGGGGAGGGGGAATGGGGGGGAGGAGGGAGGAGGGGGAGGGGGGAAGGGGAGGGGGATGTAATCGATGGGGATGGGGGGGGAGGTGGGAGGGGGATGTAATCGATGGGGATGGGGGGAGGTGGGAGGGAGAGGGGGAGCGGGGGTTAAGAGGAGGGGAGAAAATGGGGAGAAGATGATGTCTATTAAGGAGAGCGGATGTGGGATAGATTGCAAGGTAACATATAGCTAAATAAATTAATAAAAAAATCGAGGGAAGACGAAATACTCCGAAATTGCCGTCTGTGATAATCGTATTCCGAAATCAGAAATATAATGATAATGATAATAGTAATAACAATAACATCGTTAACATCACTAAAATGATAATGCTAATGATAATGATAATGATAACAACAATAATGATAATAATAATGATAATGATAACAACAACAATGGTAATAATAATTATAATGATAAAGTTAATAGCAATAATGATAATGATGATAATGATAATAATGATAATAATGATAATAATGATATAACGATAATAATAATAATAATAATAATAATAATAATAATGATAATAATAATAAAAAAACAATAATGATAGCAATAATAATAAATAGGATGATGATAAAAATAACGATAGTAATAATAATGATAATAATAGTAATAATGATAATAACAGTAATAAAAATAATGATAATAATAATGTCAACAGTAATAACTGTAAGAAGAAAAAATAATGATAATAATTATAATACTAAATAATAATAATAATAATGAAAATAACAATGATAATGATAATAATAATGATAAAAATTATAATCATAATAATGGTAAAAAAATTAATTATAATAATGGCAAAAATTATAATCAT
>NW_028234407.1:17615901-17617627 GCF_977035675.1 Penaeus japonicus
ACAGAATATATCGAAGAACATCGTTATTTTAATTACCTAAGAAAACGGACTAGCTGTATCTGATCTGGGTAAACTTAAAAGAAAATACAAATTCCCCTTCTTCTACTGTTAATATCAGTATAGAGGATCACTGTTTTCTATCTTATCTTGTGTAGAACAGGTACCATGAATTTAATAATACTAATGAGAGTAGATTGTATTATTCACATGTAATACGACTATTAACTAATAAAGCAGTAAGTGAGACATTCAAATGCGTGTGTGAGGAAAACAGAATCGACTACCAGGCAACATAAGGACAGGTTACAGGTTACAGGTCACAGGTCACAGGATACACACGAACAAATGGGTCACTGGTGGATGACACAGGCAGGTGGGAGAAATAGAAAAAAATATATATTGACTATACTGCGGGGATTTTGGTCACACATACACACACACTCCAGAATGCTGTAAGGGTGCTGTAATGACATGCTGTAAAATAAAAATAAATGTTAAGGACACACCTATGGAAAGAAAATTAGTATGGTGGACGCACTGTAAAATAAAAGGGAAAAGGTTCGGGTGAGTGGACACTCTGTTGGGAAATACAGTAAAATTAAAATATATGTAGTTAACATGATTTAGACTTCATAGTTCAGGAGGGAGTTTGGAAAACATATAAAACTTATTAAACAAATATATACAACATATACGATATATAACACCTGAAAAAGAACAGAAAATAACAGGGTAAACATCACAAAGGAAAATGCAATCAGGGAAAGACAAGGAAATCATGAATCATTAAATCCTTTTCACAGCACACTAGCTACTCTAATATTTAATTCAAATACATTCGTATTGCTAGAAGTTACTGGATTGTAAAATGATGTAATGAATCATAATGCATGTGTGTGCGTTGTTCTGCGAATATTCACACGCACACACACACACACACACACACACACACACACACACACACACACACACACACACACAGTAAGCGTGAAAAGTATAAGTACAAATCTATGTATATCACACTTAGGGAAATAACATATAACTACAGAATTCTTATATATGATTTTTTTTTCGTAGATTTTTAGAAAATGTTCTTATCCCTTATACCCCAATCACCCTAATCACTACAATAACACTTAGAATAACAATTCATTAGACAAGCATACCAGTGTAAATGGAAAATGCGTAGAAGCGGAGGGGTAGAGGAGAAAAATACATTGATAAATAAAGATGAAAGACATAACAAAACAAAAAATACAGAAAGACAGGATGGAAGAAGACATGGAGAAGACAGTCGAGCGATGGAAGGAGAGGGAAGCAATGAGAAGAGGAAGGTAGGGGAAGATAAAAGAGAAAAGAAACAATATTGAAGATAGATGAGAATAGAAAGAAGGTAGAGGAGAGGACAAGGGAGAGAAGAGAAAGGAGAGAGGAGAGAATAGAGAAGAGAGAGGAGAGAGGAGAGAACGGGTAATAGAGACACAAGGGGAATAAAAGACAAAGGCAGAAAAGAGACAAGAAAAAAATATATATAGAAAAGACAAGAAGAGAGACGAAGAGAGAAATGAGGCAAACGTGCGGAAAGACTTACAGAGAGGAAATGAAGAACGAAATGGAGACGAAAAATAAGAGAGAACAACCATAGAGCAAGAATAATAAGAGAGAAGAAGAAATTTGCATTGTCTTAATTTTCACTCATTTGAAAAATTCCATTCATATAATTTTC
>NW_028234407.1:17617727-17620227 GCF_977035675.1 Penaeus japonicus
GAGAGAGAGAGGGGGAAAACAAGAGAGAAGAGGAGGCAGGGCAGGTGCGAGTGACAGACCGAGAGAACGAGCAGCCAGCCGAGCGGGAGCGAGACCAGGGCGAGCGAGCGAAAGGGGCGCCGAGGGGGAAGAGGAACACCGCCCATCACCGCCTCGGTCGATAAGTGCAGTGTTGATTGACTGGCACTCAGGAGCGAGCGGCCGCGTGGACTCCGCCGCCGCGTCGCCGATACGTCTTATCGCGCGTCGGGGATTCTTGCGCGGTCGCTTCGCCCGCCTCCGTCGTCGCTCGCTTCCTCTTGGCACCTCCTCTTGCTCTTCCTGGTTTCGATACAAGGATGATATGAATAGTGATAGATGATAATGAGGGGGGTTATGATAATAGTAATACTAATGGTGATAATGTTAATGGTAATGATGATAATAATGATAATAGTGATAACGAATACAATGATACTAGTAGTAGTTATAATAAAGCTAAAAATGATAATGATAGTCAGGATAATGATGATGGTAAAGATAATTGATTTTGATTACCATGAAGATAATCGACCGTAGTCGCAGTTTCTTTAATCGCCTTTACTTTCCACTTCCATTCCTATTCTCAGGATTAAGCCTTTCTCTTTTCTCCCCTTGTCGATGATTTGATATATAATCCAATCACTAATCACTGCTACTATTACATTAACTGATTACCAGCAAAAAAGCGAGGTAATAAAAAACAATAGAACGCAATGCCCCAGTATGCGAAGCGCGCGCAGGTGAGCGTATACGCCCCCCCCCCCCCCACACCACCACACTCTTCTCGACTTCTGGAATCCGGCCTGACCTCTCTCTCCCCTCCCCCCCCCCCCCCAACTCCCTCCAAAGTTGAACGATTTTCGCTCGCTGGAGGGAAAGGGGGGGGGGCATAAAGGATCGTTTGATATGCCGTGACAACCAATCACCAAACAACCACTTGCGTCCAAGAAAACACAGTGACCATTCCGTTAGGATAGTTTGCAATTTCAAGGACAACAACGGCGGCTCGAGTTTGGCGGGAATGCGCGTGGAATTGCGAGAACGAGCGAGAGAACTTCGGCCGAATCCCACCCTTTGTCGTTCCCTTTCAGACACTCCCGCTTAACGGTCCTGCAGTAACGTCTTCGCATTGCGTGGGGCGGCAACTGGTGTTCAACAGGCTATTAGTGGGTGATAATCGTCTGTTCAGAGGCTAGTTACACGGCGCTGACATGTTTATGATATGTTTACACAACAAACACACATGCAGTTGTTGCGGCTGCCTGCCCTCACTTGGTTCATTTGCATCAGTCGTCTCCCCTTGCAACACGTGGCAACCTGTGAGAGTCTCGAAGATCGAATCTTTATTTTTCCTTTTTTTTATATTGATCTTGAATTTTTTATGCTATGCCTTAGTCACCCCTTCAATTTATCTCTCGACTTAAGACGAGTGAGATTGACCATCAGTAAGCACCGGATACGAGTAATAAAAGAGATAATTGGTTTGTTCTCTTGAGATCGAATTCCTTTCTATTGCTTTGCGCTATTGGGATCAGAATCATTTCTATTGCTTTGTCTCTATTTACTCTCCTTCTGATTATCCGAAATTGGCCAAGAGGCTCGATAATGGGCGCTCCTAAACCAGCCACTACCGCCTCCCTCGCGACCCCTGCGGAAGACCGAGAATTGGCAGAGACTCTTACTCCGTTCGTTGCTTTCCATTCGCTGTTGTTTGCTGGGTTTTCTCTTCTCCCCTCTTCCTCCTCCCTTCTCTTTTTCTGTCCCTTTCTCTTTCTTTGGTATTTTTCTCTTCTTCAGCTGATATTGCCGTCTATCCCAGTATTTATTTTTCGTTATTCCTTTGTCTCTTTGCCTCAATCTTTCAAATCCCTATCCCCATCCATTCACCTTTCTCTCTCTCTCTCTCTCTCTCTCTCTCTCTCTCTATATATATTATATATATATTATATATATATATAATATATATATATTATATATATATATATCTTATATATTATTTCTTCTATTCTCTGCTCTATTTCTCTCTCTTCTCTCTCTCTCACTCTCACTCTCTCTCTCTCTGAGCTCTCTTCTCTCTCTTCTCTCGCTCTCTCGCACCCTCCCTCTCTCCTCTCCTCTCCCTCTTCCTATCCTTTCCTCTCCATTTTTTTCCCTTCTCCTCTCCTTTCCCACTTTTTTTCACCTTTCCCTTTCCTTCTCCCTATCCCTCCTCCCTTTCCCTCCTACCCTGCTCTCTCTCCATTTCCTCTCCTCTACTCCCTATCCTTCCCTTACCTTTCCCTTTCCTTCTCCCTCTCCCTATCCCTTTCCCTCTCCCTTTCCCTTTCCCTTTCCCTTTCCTTCTCCCTCTTTTTACCCCAGCCTCGTCCCTTTCCCTCCTCCTCATTACTCTGACGGTCTCCCTCCTCTCCTTTCCCCACAGGTTATTCCTCCCCTCTTACCTCTGTCTCCCTTCTTGGTTTTTTATTTTTTTTTTCGC
>NW_028234407.1:17635365-17637865 GCF_977035675.1 Penaeus japonicus
GAACGAGTGGCGAAAGACTCGTACGGTTGAGTGTATCGGCGAATGGATTTGGGAGGATGTGGTTTGGCAACAGTGCCGAAGAGTACTGCGAGAAGAGTATTTACTTCCTCTTGGCGTTTTTTGTTCTACGTTCCTCTCTCTTTCTCTCTCTTTCTCTCTGTCTCTGTCTCTGTCTCTGTCTCTGTCTCTGTCTCTGTCTCTGTCTCTGTCTCTGTCTCTGTCTCTGTCTCTGTCTCTGTCTCTGTCTCTGTCTCTGTCTCTGTCTCTCTCTCTCTCTCTCTCTCTCTCTCTCTCTCTCTCTCTCTCTCTCTCTCTCTCTCTCTCTCTCTCTCTCTCTCTCTCTCTCTCTCTCTCCCTCTCGATCCTGGAATACCACTAAACGAAGAAACACACAAACAGCAGACCGAACCCTAATAGGCTGGAGGTTGTGCTACACTCGAGTTGCGTGGAAATACCTGAAGTCTTACACACGACACTTTTATCACGAGATCAAAACCACAAATTCCCTTTAACGACAGGATCCGCTGAACGTGCAAGTGATTACGAAACACGAACAAGGAAAAGAAGGACTAGGAAAGAACGAAAACCGAAGGAAAAAAAGATTAGAGCAACGGAGAAAGAATGAGAATAGGAGGAAAAGAGATTGCAACAACGACATCCATCGGCCTTTCGGTAATTGGTTTCGAGACTCTTAGCCCCATGTAATAAACCCATTACATGCCTGTATCCGCTAGCTTAAGAACAAAAACAAAGACCAGCCAAATCCAGTCAGCAAAACACAACACACGCACGAACACACACAAATCATGAGTTGGTGGGCGGGTCCTCCCAAGGTCCTCTGCATCGGTGGGTAAAAACTGGGACTCTTCACTCAGCCCAGCATGACTTTACTCACTCGCGCATGACTCAGACTCACTGTGGCATTACTGCTTTACCTAAGGTGTAACACGTTCCAAGCTCAGCACGACCTCATTCGCTTGTAGATAGCGCATGTACTCTCACTGACACTGCGGATTTGCTGCGATTAACGGACACATGCATTTCCACGCCGTTGCAGATTCCCTGGTTTAATGCTGCAAGAAGGCTTTTATTTGTCTATCTGTCTCTGACTCATTTATCTCTCTCTCTCTCTCTCCCTCTCTCTCTCTCTCTCTCTCTCTCTCTCTCTCTCTCTCTCTCTCTCTCTCTCTCTCTCTCTCTCTCTCTCTCTCTCTCTCTCTCTCTCTCTCTCTCTCGTTCTCGTTCTCTCCCCCTCTCTCTCTCTCTCGCTTTCCAACTCTCTTCTCCCTCTCCCTTTCCCAATTCCTCACAAACTTTCCAACTCTCTTCTCATTCTCCCTTTCCCGTTTCCTCTCTCGCTTTCCAACTCTCTTCTCCCTCTCCCTTTCCTAAAACCCCTCTCCCTCCTCCTCTCAAGCTCCCCTTTTCTCCATGTCTTTCTCTGTCACCGTCACCCTCTCTCTACCCCTCCCTCCCTCTCCCTCTTTTAGTCTTTTTCTTACTAGTTCAGCACTACATGACTAACACTGGTCGCCTGTGCGTGACGTCTTGTCATGCAAATCTCCCCCATTGACCCACAGTTGAGTGGGGTTTTAAAGCATAAGACGCTGTACTCTTGTCTCAAAAGGACATTTCAGAGGATAATGTTTCTTTTTTCAGCAAGAAGACGAAAAAGAGATATAAACCATCTGGCTATTTAAAGGAAAAGGAAAAAAAAGTTATAGTACTTGCAATTCATAATGTTAAGGCGATAAAGTTTAATGGTGCTTATCTAATTGTTAGATCTAAATAAAAAGAAAGAAGAAAAAAAAATGG
Source organism: Penaeus japonicus (assembly GCF_977035675.1). Taxonomy (NCBI): domain Eukaryota; kingdom Metazoa; phylum Arthropoda; class Malacostraca; order Decapoda; family Penaeidae; genus Penaeus; species Penaeus japonicus. Next base: position 17,637,181 of record NW_028234407.1, read on the forward strand.
CTCATCCAATTCTGAGAATTACAATGCATTCCATGAACCGGAGGAATTTTCGACAGATAAGGAAGAAGTCAAATACCTCATACGTGAACAAAACAAAGAGGTTCAAGTTACCCAAGGCAGAGGAAATCCCTTTTTTCCCGATTTCAAGGCAGGTGCAGAAACAAGAGACACTTCTGTCACACTTGGACGTTGGTTCACACACTCACCACAGGAGGGAGCACATGCTTAGTCTCAGAGCTCGAGTGCGGGGCCTTTCCTTTGACATTTGAGGTTTTCGCTTCGCACAGAAAAGCAAGACAATGATTTTACAACTGATTACTTTTCGCGGGTTTAGTTGAATTCCTCCCTGGGCAAGATTTGATTATTAATATTTTGCATTTATTACAATTTCTTTATCTGATGTAGTTCTGTGTTCACTGATTACAATAAATATGTGCTTTATTGTTAATGTTTTTTCTTTTTTCACTATTTTACGTATGCTATTGATCACACTGATGATATATATTAAAAGGACACATATCACAGATATCCAGCAGACTCAGAGCCGGCTTCCGAATTTACATTGAAAAAATATATATACTAATTAATCTTTCGCAAACACTGTCACTCCCTATCATCACAGCTCTAAATCATATGTTGTTGTTTAGTTTACTCTCTTTAATACTGACTAGTTCTGTCTTGGCAC
>NW_028234407.1:17650365-17655365 GCF_977035675.1 Penaeus japonicus
CTGAAGTTCAAGATGCAGCTTCCGTTGGTCATTCGCAAGTGGCAGGGTTCGGGACACGGATTCAAGCTGGCACCGATGATATTCGGGTCTGGCTGGCGGACCGGGCGGGACAGAGCGGGGAGAAGGAGCTCAGCGGCCGTCGCGGTTCCTCGAAGGGAAGGCAAATGAAGCTTCTTGGCAATCACCGTTCCTTGCAGGGAAGCGAAGATGCATTGCGGGTCCGTCTGGCACTTCCCGTTTGGCTCTCGAAGGGCACACGGGTGCTTGCAGGGCTCAGGCACCCTGTATGGCACAGGCCAAACGCCGGGGTAAAGTGTTGCCATGCACAGGATAACCTCAAAAACGTTAACTTGCATTTCTAGACAGGAGTAAGGGCAACGCTAGCAGTCACAGTCAGAAGGAAATGTGTTCCCTCGCGTCGACGAAGTCTTAAAGATGTTTTCACTTGCGTAGACCGAGACTTTCGGCTGATGAGTCGAGATAGCCACCACTGCTTCGGAAGGTGTCAGAGCCTTGCCTAAGTCGTGGAAAAAGCCTCCTGGGCGTTCTTATATACTTTGGGGGGAACCTGCGAAGAACGTCAGGATTTCCTTCTGTCTCTTTTTCTCGGAATTTCGACCGGTCCTCGGCGTCCAATGCGCATCGTTCTTACTCTGTCATTTTCATGATGTTTCGACTAGAACGTTGATGATTATACAACAACAGTAATGTAGATACAATTCTTGAGATAGCATAGCATAACGAATTAACATCACTACCATCAACAATAACGGTAATATTCATACTAACAATAATAATGACAGTGGTTGTAACAATAATGATGATAATGTTAAGATAGATAGTACTAATAATCGGATAAAAATCATGATGATGATAAGAAACAATGACAGAAAGATAACAATAATAATGACAATAAAAAGATAATAAAAGCTAAGTAATAGTAATATCAAATCAACAAGAATGATTACAATAAACCTAATTACAATGATAGTCGTAATTACTCATATTGATAACTATGATGTTAATAATGATGACAGTAGTAACAGCAACAGCAATGATGATAATGATAATGATAATGATAATGATGATAGTAATATTAAGAAGATGAAAAAACGTAGAAGAATGATAGAGATAATGATGGATAATTAGGATAAGGAGGATAATAACATTAATGACAATGATAATGATAACCATAATAATAGCACTAATACTGATTCTATAGATGATTAGGATAATGATAATGATGATATAGCAATTATAGAGATGATGATGATAAGATAATCGTTACAATAGCAATGATAATGATCATAACAATAATAACATCAATTGATATTGATAATGATATTAATGGTAGTTATGATAATAGTATTAACAGTGGTGGTGATGATGAAAACAACATGATAATAGGTATAATGATGATGATGATAATAATGATAATGATAAAGAGGATAATATGATTATGATGCTAATGATGAAATGACAAAAATAACGATAACAAGAGGAACAATAATGACAATCATGATAACAATAATAATGATAATGATGATGATAATGATAGTAATGGTGATAGTGATAACAACAATGATGATTATGATAATGATAACAATAATGCTGATGGTAATAATAAGGATTATAATAATATTATTAATATTCATAAGAATGACAATAGCAACATTAATAATAACAATAATAATGATAACAACAATAAGAATAACAATAATGATAACGAAAATCATGAAAACCCTAACAATGATGATGATAGTGATTATAAGAGTAAGAATAATCAAAATAACAATGATAATGATAACAAAAATAACAAGAAGAAGAACATGATGATATAAATACACACACACATATATATATATATATATATATATATATATATATATATATATATATATATATATGTATATATATATATAATATATATATGAATATATATATATATCTATATATATATATATATATATATATATATATATATATATATATATCTTTATCTCTCTCTCTCTCTCTCTCTCTCTCTCTCTCTCTCTCTCTCTCTCTCTCTATATATATATATATATATATATATATATATATATATATATATATATATATATATATATATATACATATATATATAAATACATATATACATACATATATAAATACATATATACATATATAAATATATATATATATATATATATATATTTATATATATATATATTTATATATATTTATTTATATATATATATATTTATATATATATATATACATGTGTAATGATAGTAATGATAATAATGATATTACTATCACCATTGTTGTTATTATTTCTATCATTGATAACATTATCATCATTGTTATCATCATTATTATCATTATAACTTTTACTGTTATCATCATCCTCATTGTCAATACTATAATCACTTTTGTTGTAATTTTCATCATAATTACTGTTATCAATGCAATCATTACTATTGATAATGGTTACAATGGTAATGATGATAGTAGTAATAATTGTATGATGATGATAATAATGATGATAGTAATAATCATGATAATAGTAATAACCATAAATATGATAATCCTAATAATTATGAAAATAGAGATTGTAGTAATAGTGATGATGATGGTAACAATAATAACAAATAGAATTAAAATAATGATGATAATGATAATGACAATGATGATAATGATATCAATAATGATAATGACGATGATGATCATGGTAATGATAATGATAATAATGATGATAATAATAATAATAATAGCAATAAGAAGGATAATAATGATGATGATGATAAAATGATAATGATTATAATTTTGATTACAATAATATGGTGATGGTAATAACAGTAACGATACCATCGAGTATGGTTATAAGAACAATGATAGTAATGTTAACAATAATGATAATGATCATGATATCAGCAGTACGACTATACGACTGCTAATTACCATCATCAATAAAGAAATGGGTAACAACAGAAAACAACAGATACGAAAAATAATCCTGTTAATAACAACAGAAAATAACAAATAAGAAAAATAATCCCGTTAATAACAACAAAAAATAAGAAATAAGAAAAATAACCCTGTTAATAACAACAGACAATAACAGATCAGAAAAATAATCATGTTAATAACAACAGGAAATAACAGAAAAACTATTCCTGTTAATAAAAGCAGACATTAACAGATCAGAAAAATAATCCTGTTAACAACAATAGAAAATAACAAATCAGAAAAATAATCTCGTTAAAAACAACAGAAAATAACAAATAAAAAAAATATTCTGTTTATAGCAACAGACAATAACATATCAGAAAAATTCTCCAACAGATAATAACAAATAAGAAAAATAATCCCGTTAATAACAACAGACAATAACAAATAAGAAAAACTATTCCTGTTGATAACAATAGACAATAACAGATCAGAAAAATAATCTCGTTAAAAACAACAGACAATAACAAATAAGAAAAAAAATCCTGATAACAACAACAGAAAATAACAAATAAGAAAAATAATCCAGTTAATAACAACAAACAATAACAGCCACAGCAGTTAAAAGGAGGACTAATCTCAGACACCAAAACTTTCCTATGGCGATCATGCGCGAGAGACGCTACGACTCTCGCATGACACAACGTTCTTGGAAATATTTTCTTGTGATGTTGAGGATGAGGATGATGGTGATGATGGTGATGGTGATGATGATGATGATGATGATGGTGTTGGTGATAACGATGGTAACGATAATGATAATGATAATAGCAACAGCAATAATGATGGTAATGATAATGCTATTAATGGTGACAGTAAAAAAGATAAGCATTAAAGCAATTATAATAATAATAGCAACAATAATAAGGATGATAATCACAATGGTAATGATAATAACAAATGTGATGATGATAACTACAATCATGATAATGATGATAAGCATACTGATAAACACGAAAAAGATAACAAAAACAATAATAAAAAATATGATAACTACCATGACGATGATAAGGATGATAATGATAATGATGATAATCACAGTCATGATGATGATAAGGATAATGATAATGATAACAAAGCTAATAAAAATAATCATGATGATAACAACAATAATAATAATGATAACAGTAATAACAATAACAGTAACCACAACAGCAATGATAACTATAATGACAATAGCAATAATGATAACAATGAAAAAATAAAACAACACCAATAGTTTTCCTACCCATTTCAAAAGACACAAAGGAATGAAAAGACCGTCCTATTTCTGACGCAAATGGACTCGAGACAGAAAGAGGACAAACACAGCGGTGACACAGCGAGGTCGACCCAGGGAAAGCTTTTGCAGGAAACAGCAAAGGGCACAACCTGTTTGGCCTGACGTCTTGCCTTGACCTTTGACCAGAACCTTGGAATATGCATATGCTTAGCTATGCTTGTTGCGCAAATGCTTGTGTGTGTCTTAGTGCACGTGTGTATTATTTTCATCGTTAGTGTCATTGTTATTATTATTATCAGTTGTTCTTATTCTTATTTTTGTTGTTATCGTTTATATGGTTTTGGTATTACGATCATTGTTATCGTGATCATTATTGTCACTATATACTTTCTATGATTTTAATTATTTGCAACAGTATCATCATTATTACTATCATCATCATTGTTATTATTATCATTCTTCTTATTTTTTTATAATTATCATCATAAACACAATAATCATTTCATCATTATTGTTATATAATTGTCATCATCATCATCATTCTCACCATCCTCATCTCCACCATCATCTCTTCCTCGTTTTTGCCCTCATTATGTGTGTCCATGTGGATCACCATCAGAGCACTGTATTTCGGGCCATCTGAGGCGTCCATGCTGTGGGTACGCGTATCATGTGTATCCTTTTCTTCCTATCATGTTACATACATCCGCTGTTGTAAGCATCCGGACCTCGACCTTGTATAACCTTGATTGGATGGCAAAAACACTCTATCGTGCTAGCAATATGG
>NW_028234407.1:17675365-17682865 GCF_977035675.1 Penaeus japonicus
ATATATTATGTAATTTGTGATATAACAGTGTATATATATATTTATTATATTTATATATATATATTATATATTTCGATATATATACACAGTTATATATATGATAAATTTATATATATATATATATATAATTATATATATATATACAGTATATGTATATATATATGTAAACTATGTTACACACCCACACTAACACACACACACACAAAATACACACACACACACACAACACACTCACTCACACACATATTTATTTATATACTATTATATAGATTTATATATATATATTTTTCTTATATGTTTCTTAATATATATATATTATGTATATATATATTATGTCTTATATTTATATAGTAAATATTATGATAAATTGTTATATATTATATATATATATGTATATATTTATATATTTATGTATATAGATATGATATATATATATATGCTATTATATATATATATATATTATATATACTTACGATGTATTTACATACTCCAATAATATACATATTATGTGTGTATTCAATATATATCTTTGCATAATATTTTTCTATATGACAATTATAATTGATGTTTATATAATATATATATATTTATATATATACAATATATTGTATATAATGAATTTTGTATAATATAATTGTTGTATATATATATCTATCTGTATACGCATTAGATATTATATATATATATATATATACATATATATATATATATAATATATATAAGATATGGTATGATATATATATAATTAAATATATATATTAATATATATATATTGTCTATTAGATATATAGACATTATATTTACATACGATGTATTTACATATCCATATTATACATATATGTGTGTATTAAATATATCTTTGTATATACTTTGTCATATGAATAAACATAGTGTATATATAGATATTTTTTATATATATCTTTATATATATATATTGTTTTTCTATATATATATATATATTATATATTATGTACATATGAGTTGTGTGTTATTTCATATTATATTCATGATATTATAAAGTGCCCACAGGGATAGAATAACAATTAATCATTACATGTCCAAGTCATAGTTTATATGTCATATATATATATATATATATGTATATATTTATATATATACATATTATATATGTGCTGTGTGTTGTGTGTGTGTGTGTGTATATAAATAATAATAGATATATATTTACTATTATATTATATATAATATAAGATTATATATGATATATATATTGCTAGTCCATATATATATATATATCTAATATATACATATATATACTACGATGTATTTAATATCCATATATATACATATATCGTGTGTAATTAACTGTACATATTTGTGTGTATTCATATATTTTCAAGTATATAAAAGTGCCCAGGGAAATACAGAACATTACATGTTCCCAAGATCATATAACTATGTATATATATATCGATATATTATTATATATAAATATATATATAGTATATATATATGTGTGTGTGGGTGTGTGTGAGTGTGTATTATATTTAAAATATATAATATTATATATTAATATATATTTATATATATATATATTTCGTATATATATATGTATATAAAGTCTCTTATTATATATAATTTATATAATACGATGTATTACATAATCCATATATATACATATATGAGTGTATTATTTTATCTATTACGTATTATATTCATATGAATATACATATGTGGTATATATTATAAATATAATATATTTATATATATCTTATATATAATATGTAGAGTATATTACATATTGTAATTTTATTTGCATGATATAGAATATAACGTACAATTATGTATAATATATTCTTGTATATGTATATTATATATATATATATATATATTATATATACTTATTCATATATTATCTGTACATATATGTGTTTAATGCTATTCATATTAATTTTCATGTATATAAAGGTGTCAGGAATGTACATAACATTACATGTCCCAGGTCAATAGTTGTCTGTTTCGTTGAATAGTTTGAGCGGCTGTTGGGTGAGCGTAGGACGGCGAGCTAGCTGTTGCGCGGCACGCCGAGGTGGTGCTGTGATGAAATATGACAAGATGTAATCTTCGTCCATCGAAAGTGATAATGATATTAATCGTCGCAACAAATATCTAGAATGCCTATCATAAATCAATACGAAACCTTGCTATTATTCGCTTCTTGCCTCCATTCACGCTTTTTATTCACACCTATGTCTCTCTCTCTCTCTCTCTCTCTCTCTCTCTCTCTCTCTCTCTCTCTCTCTCTCTCTCTCTCTCTCTCTCTCCCTCACTCTTTCTACTATGTATATGCATATATATTTATACCACACACACCACACACACATAACACACACACACACACACACACACACACACTACGCCACACACAACCCACATATATAAATATATATATATATACATATGTTATATATATCTAAATATATATAATATTATTATTATATTTATGTCTATGTCATATATATAATATATTATATATTATCTCTTCTATATATATATATATATACTGTACATATATGTGTGTATTCATATATATTCATGTATATAAAGGTGCTCAGGGAAATACAATAACATTACATGTCCAAGTCAATGCTGCTCTTTCGTGAATAATTGAGCGGCTGTTGGGTGAGCGTAAGGCCGGCGAGCTGTTGCGGCGCCGAGGCTGATGAAATATGACCAAGTACTCTTCGTCCATCGAAAGTGATAATGTTTTAATGTTTCCCTCGAAACAATTATCTAGATGCTATCATAATTCAATACGATCCTTTGGCCTTTTCGCTTCTTGCCTTCATTTCACGCTTTTATTCACACCTAGGTCTCTCTCTCTCTCTCTTCTCTCTCCTCTCTCCTCTTCTTCTCTCTCTCTTCTCTCTTCTCTCTCTCTCTCTCTCTCTCTCTCTCTCACTCTCACTCTCTCTATGTATATGCATATATTATAAATACACACACACACACACACAATCCACACACACACCACACACAACACACACACACACAACAATAACCACATATTCAATATATTATATATTTTATATATATATATATATATATTATAATATATATTTATATATGTATATTTATACTTAATATATCTATATATTATATTTCTATTTATATATATATATAAATATGTATAATTTATATATATATATATATTATATATATATATTTTTATATGTGTATGTATATATATAATATATATATAAACATATACTTATACGTATTATAAATATATGCTGCTGTATATATATATTGTATAAACATATTGTTTATATATGTATTTAGATATATATATATAATATATATATATAAATACATATGTATATATATATATGTATATATATACATATATATATATATCTATATATATATGTAACGATATATAAGGTATATTTAATATTATATACAAATATTTATATATATATACATATATATTTGATATATATATATATATTTATTTATATATGTGTATGTTTTATATATACATTTATATATTGATAAACATTATACTTTATAGATATGTATATTTATGTGTGCATTATGTAAATATATATATGTATATACATATGATTATTATTATGTTTATATATACTAGGTAATTGTTATATCATCTATGTCTACATATGTTTATATATAGATGAGTTACATATATTTTATTTATACATATATATATATTATATTTGTGTATTAATTTATATGGTATTTTACTGTTTACTATGTTTTATTTATATATGCATTTAGATCTTTATATATAGTTGAGTATATATATACAATATATTATACTTATTTTATATTAAAACTTTATAATTATATATATATATATATATTATATTTATTTATTATATATATATGTTTATGTATATATTTTATATATATCTATATATTCATATATATATTAAACATTATACATATGTTTGATATAGATATTATTGTTGTTTATATATATAATATTGTGTATAACATTATATGTATATGTATTATTTAGACTATATTAATATCATATATATATTAAACTAAATATGTTATTATAAGTATATTATATACATATATGTGTATCCAATATATATTGTATATATGTATATTTATTTATATATATATATATATATATATATATATAGGTATATATATAGGTATATATATATAATATTTTATGTGTTCATATATTATATATTATTATTTTATATATATTATATTTATATATCTTATATATATATGTGTGTGTGTTGTGTGTGTGTATTGTATACTATATATATATATTTATCATATATGTATATATATATATATATATATATATATATATATATATATATGTTATACTATATATATATATATATATAACTTTTATATATATATATGATTTAATTCCATATATATATATATATATATATTGAATACACACACACACCCCACACCCCCCCACATCACACATCACACACATCACACAAACACACATATATATATATGGAAATATATATATGTGGTATTTAGATATATATATTCTATTTATTTTATATATATCATATCATATATATTTAATATGTTATATATATATTTATTTATTTATATATATATATATATATATATATATATATATATATATACATATATATATATGAATACAGACACACACACACAAACACACATCACACACATCGAAATCATTCTCAAGCCGCACCTCATCATCATTATTATCAGTGTTAGGTATATAAATATTATTGTCATTAATGATCCGTCATCGTTGCCATTGCCATCGTAATTATCACTCTTACAATTACAGAGTAGTATAACATCAAACTAATACTTTTATTCATACCACGCACTGGCGATATACTTCAAGCCGGCAAGATTCCAGGGGCGCGTTAGTACTTCCCCAAGGTGACCGTGCGCCAGACTAGCAATTTACAATAAATATGTCAGCACTTTAGAAACTTTGTGGCTTGTGAAACCTTGGTGAGGGTACATAAATAAGGTAAGGCGAGGGAGGGAGGGAGGGAGAGAGGGAGGGAGGGAGTCTCGCAAAGCAACTAAACGACGACCCACTGACTCGCCTGAGACCCTCTTCTGATGCATGAATATCGGGAGGGAAACAAGCGGTCCCTGGTCTTTCGCATTCCTTGCATCAATCTATATGATTATTTTACATATGGTGAAATAGAAAGCACTCTAAGAAACATCAGGGCTAAAAGGACAGACATAAATCAGTTAATTGAGTCACCGAAGTGTATGAGAGAAGTACCCTACCACATGCGGTCGATTGTGGCAAATCAATCATCGACCCAAGTTTGGTCCAGTTGTGACGTAAAGTTTAATCGAGATAAACACAGTTAACAAGGTTGTTTTATAATGAAGGACTCCGACCATGTTTTTTCCGGCTAAGTAGAGGGGGCCCGATATTTCCCAGACCTCGGTTTGGTTGGGGTCGGAACTTGGACACACACCTCCCATTATGCTCCCGATTGCGTAGCATAATGATGTATTTGTCAATATCTAAGAAGCAAGTAGAAGGTGATTTCTAAATTGAACACCCATTCACGATAATGTCTAATATTAGCATGTCTTGTAGAGTCACTCCCTAGTATGCTAATAGTTAATATCTTTGTTGTTACAAGCGAAACGAAAAAAAAAATACAATGATCCTTAATAATGGTAGTGAAAAGTGCAGAAAATATCAAAGTACGTGAGTGGGTGAACGGGTTTGCTCAGGGAAATACAATAACATTACATGTCCATGTCAATGCTGCTCTTTCGTGAATAATTGAGCGGCTGTTGGGTGAGCGTAAGGCCGGCGAGCTGGTGCGGCGCCGAGGCTGATGAAATATGACCAAGTACTCTTCGTCCATCGAAAGTGATAATGATATTAATCGTCGCAACAAATATCTAGAATGCCTATCATAAATCAATACGAAACCTTGCTATTATTCGCTTCTTGCCTCCATTCACGCTTTTTATTCACACCTATGTGTGTGCATATAGAGTTATAGAGTGTTAATATAAATTTTATATATAGAGTATAAATATAATGATATATATATATATATATAGTGATATAATATATATATATATATATATATATATATTATATATATTTATATTTTGGATATATTTATATATACTTATATATATATCGTATATTTATTTGATGTTATTTTTTTTCTTGTTTTACATATATATATATTATCATATATTTTATATATACATATATATTAGCATAGTTATATATATATATATATAATATATATTTTTATATATAATCTTATAAGTTTTATATATTTATTATATATATTGTTATATATATACTTAGTATATTTTTTAAATTATATATATTTTTATTACATTGTTATACATAGATAATTATATTATATATATATATACTCTTATATTTATATATAATATTATATTATATTAGTCTTGTAAGTTATATACACTCCACACGCACAACACACACAACACGCACACACACACACACACACACACAGAACCACACACAACTACTTATACTAGTTTATATATTATATATTATATTTCTAGTATATATATATATATATATGATATATATACACATATATATTATAAAACATACATATATAATATATATATATTGATATGAATACATATATATATATATTTATATATATAGGATTATATGAGATATATTATATTATATTTTATATATATATATATATCAATATATATATAGTGTCGTATATATATCAAAATGTATATCATATATATGTTGTGTAGTGTGCATGTATATATGATTATATATATTTTTATATATATTTTATATTATATATATATATATATATACTAATATATATATATATATATGTTACATGTTATATTATACATTATATATTATATATTATATATATAATATATATATTTTCTTATATATATATCAGTATGTGTTGTGTGTGTGTGTGTGTGTGTGTGTTTGTGTGGTGTGTGTTGTGTGTGTGTGTGTGTGTGAAAAAATTAGACAAATTAAATAAATATATACATAAATAAATAAATATGATACATATGTTATTATATATTATAATATATATTATATATATATATATATATGTATATATATATATATATATATATATATATATTATATTAGTAATATGTATGTGTGTGTGTGTGTGTGTGTGTGTGTGTGTGTGTGTGTGGTGTGGGTGTGTGTGTTATCTATATATATATATTTATATATATATTATAATTTATATAATATATATATATATATACTATATATGTTATATATATGCATTACACACACACACACCCGCTCTCACACACACACACACACACACACCACACACACACATATATATATATATATATATATATATATATATATATATTAATATATATATATAATATATATGTGTGTGTTTATATATATATATATGTTAATGTATATATCTAATATATATATATTATATATATATATATAATATTATATATGTATATATAAATATTATTACTGGTATACTATAT
>NW_028234407.1:17715365-17740365 GCF_977035675.1 Penaeus japonicus
TCATATATTCCTCAGGATAGGAAACTAGGACCGATAATGACGTGACCACTCAATAGAGGACACTATAATTATACTGTAAACAATGGGGAATATTGCGGCATCTGCACGTGCAGGTAATTCATTGGGGGTTTCCAGTCCAGAGCTTGTTGCTAGCTGTAAATATGTATACACAGCCATGTTTAAATTTCAGGGCGAGAATGGTGGTTTCGGGGTATTTTGTACAAGGTATGTTGCACGAAGTGCCCTAAAAAGGGGGGGGCAGCCCCCCCTCCCAGGGATTAATTCAAAACTAGGCAAAGTTAGGTAGGTCACTAGGTTAAGATTTTGCACGCGAAATATGCCCCGAAGCAGGACGAGGTAGCATGAAGTGCCTCAAAAAAAGAGACCCAGATTGTGGGGTCCAGAGGTGGAATCACACATGATTTCCACTATATATGAACAGTAGAGGTTGAGAGGAATCCATCGATACCATTTTTATGGTATTTCGTAACATTTTACCCCGTAATTTCCCTGATCTACTTCATGCCCTCCCCTACTATCGGGACCCAGATTGTGGGCTCCAGGGGTGGAAGCGCTCATTAATTTCACTACATATGAATAGTAGAGGTTGAGAGGAATGCATCGATACCACTTTTGTGGTATTTCGTAATGCGGCATTGTTCGGAAAATTTACCTTAGGCTGTTGTTCCTTGAGGAGCAGTGTTAAGAATCATTTTGTTTTCATTATGTCAATTATAGGGCATTCTTCAATCAGTATTGTGGCAAAAAAGAAAAAAAGAAAGCTTATTATCTGTCTTGGTGTAATATCAGAGCCCATCAATTACCCCAAGTGTTGAAATTATGCATTTTTTATAGAAGCGATTGAGATAAAATTGCCAGAACAGAAGATAGGAACAATATTGCTTTTTCTATATATGAAGATGTTGAAACAAACGTATGAATAGCGAAGCAGTATCAGTTATTATTTAAGGTCTACTCCCCTGGGGGTCCAAGGGGCAGAACCCCCTGGCTAGGGAGTTAGGTGGGACACATAGAATGCAATATTTACAGACCATGGGGTTTCAGGGGGTGGAGCACTCTGGCCTGGGGGTTTTAAGTGGAGGTTTTAACCCCTTCGACACGATGACGCGTATACTGCGTCATCGCAGCGGTCGCGTCAAACCCGAGGACGCGCATACTGCGTCATGTCTCAGTTCTGGTGGAATTGCGTTTTCTTTCTTCCGGATACTGTACGAGATCTTTCAGAATAGAGGTCGGATATGATACGATATATTACTTGACTTTCATTATTAATAATTTATTACATAAGAGTGGGATTTGCTTACACTTGGGGAGGCACTGATGGGCCCTGCTAGCAATCATTTTATTATTTATTTATGGAACATTATGTAAAAATATAAAACATATTATGATTAGTTTACCATACTATTTCAATCGTTTTCTTTGGTTATCTGAGTGAGGCCTCCCACCAAGGTCACTCTTTCCATCTTCCTCCCAACGCATGTAAATAACTTGTCACATGCATATGGGGGAAGAGGTTAACTATGCATATTTTGATATATAACACATGATGATTATGTTGAGGTTTTGGCTATAAACTTGTAGAGGTTTTGGCTTAAAACTTGTCATATTCAATAGCGACGTTTAAAATTTGGCGCGCGCCGGCAGCTCGGATACGGCGCAAGGAGCGTTTTCTACTGCTCGGAGTGAAGGGGTTAAGGGTATTACCACCAGGTGTGCCGAAAGTGTGTTTCCTTCGAGTTTTAAAAGTTGGCACTTCGGTTGGTACATCTTGGTTAATGGCAGACACGGCAGAGTTTTTACTTTTTTTTATGTGCTGGTATTACACATATATCACATTTAAGCTTTATTTACCCTATAATTTCCCTGATATACTAAATACCTGTCTCTGCTATCAGGACTTTAACAATTCCGTAAAGTCGTTTGCTGTGGAAAACAATAGCAGATTCACGTAATCTATATCAGAAAGAATTGCATGCAAAAATTTAAATTGCGAGATTCGATGGCTAATGGGGTGATAAATGAATTAATTGCATTAATAATAGCAAGTGTCTACCATAAAACAAGAATAGAGGATTTGGTAATTTTACATATCTATAAATCAAGCTTAAAAAAATATGAACTATTATTATGAATAGCAGTATAGAATATAACTGGGAACTTACTTACCCCAACATAAACAGGGCACCCAATGTTCGGCTAGCATCGGGTAAAAATAGAGGGACAGGGAGAATAATTTCTCCACCCTCTGGACAGAGCAGACTTGCCCAACAAATGTTTTTCCATAAACCATCACAAAACAAGGGTTTATGCTGACTTTGGAACCCTGTAGTTCTGAAACTAGCATTGTTATATAGTGGTAATACTTCATGACTGTGAGTGTGGTTCAACTGTGAATAGATCCTGATGTTGCATCACATATGCTCATTCCAATTATTTCAACAACAGCAGTATGTTTGCTTGAATGTGTATTTGAATACATTTGTTTATTATCAAGGAATATCTCATTAAAATGTGATAAGCTCCATTTTGATAGTAGTGTATATATTTCAAAAATTATATTCTTTAAAGCAAAAAGGGTACTTTTGCTATATATTTTTATTTTGTTGATCATCTAGTAAGTAAAATAGTGTAAAGAGTGTGAAGAAAGTGCTGGCATATTTTACATTCAGTTCTTTTATATTTGCTGTAGTTTAGCTTTTTACCCCTACTATCTGGATTACCAAATCAAGATTATCAGCTATATATGATATTGTGCCAAACAAATTCAATATATATACCAGTATTATATATATTATTTCACTAATTATTGTTTTTTATAATCAAAGAAACAATATATATTTTTCTAAGCAAATACAATCTACTGCATGCACAGCGACTGTGGTTGCTGTGACTTCTTGACACAGCGATTTTTTGCATGTGCTGTTTTCGAAGGACTTTATCAATAAAAGTCTATCCTACAGCTTGCCATATGCATTACGCTATGCAAGCATGTAATTTGCTATGCCTAACAGAACCAATGCCGCAAACTCATGTCACCATGGTAAGACAACTGGATTGAAACTGGCTTGAATGAAATTTTGTAATTTGTTTCACTTATATTTCCTAGTATTTGTTGTAAACCAATATGGTGCACTTCTGGAGGAGTAAGGTTGGAAAAATTAGCATTACTATGAACTTCTTCAGGGGCAAGGTAAAGCTTGCCCGATGGTGATTTACTGAAAGACTTAATTTGACTTGGCATCATCATTGTGTTTCACTTTAGATTGTAAGCCTTTCTCACAGATCACAAGAAGTTTCAAGTGATTTTAAATAGAAAGTGGCCAATATGATATAGAGAATAAGTACCCTTTTGTAAGTGGATAAGTAAGCTTTACTTTCATAAATAGTTATGAGCCTCAGACTCTTCCTTGGCTATGATTTGGACCATGTTGCCTTTCAGTAGTGATTCTTATATATTATATACTTACAGTTACAGTATTCTTTTTCCTAGTACTTAACTGCATACACTTGGTTAAGTCAAAATCAGTTTAGCACTGCATTAATTTTCAGGGTAAACTTCTTTTTTTTTCTGTACCTCATTTTACTTTGGTTTAGTCTGTTAGAACTTTACACTGAAGATGTCAAATTACTGTTGAACAGTAAGAAAATTTGCTCCATTTTCATAACAAAAATTAAAGTTTGAATTGTATTCTGTAGAAAATGTTATCTTGACTTAGTTGTTTTCCTTTCTCACCTGTCCACTTATAGGTCTAATGTGGTATTGTAAAATGCCATGTTATTTATTAGAAGAAAGAAAAAAAATGCTCTCTGACCAGTTAGTCGCACTGATATTTAGGCCAGACTTGATTTACAGTATTACTATAATCTGTGAAGGAATATCAGCTTTCACTAACCAGTGCAGGAACATTACTCATTACTAATTGAAATAATTAAATGAAATTTGTAACACTATTTCAATGTGACCATCTGGGTCTAAGATAACGTATTATTTGGATATTATAATTTCTATTTATATTAATTTTGTTTTTGTTGTCTTGCAGCATCCCAACACCAAGGGTATCTTCATGATGGCCTGAAGGAAGTCCAAGGGAAAATTCGCAAAGGAGCTACAGGGTATGGATTGCAAGTAATTGTGGAATATGGATGTGTGTAACATATTGTTTGAATTTTTTGTTTGGTTATGATGTGTGTCTGAATTCTTGATATTTTATTAGTTATTATTTCTACCCTCCAGAATTGTGATATTTGCGGGTGATGTATCCCCGATAGAAGTGATGTGTCACCTTCCTGCTGTGTGTGAAGAGAAGGACTTGCCATACATATACACACCATCTAAACAAGACCTAGGAACTGCAATGGGACGAAAGAGATGCTCAGTCATGATGCTTATTCGAGAGCATGAGGATTATAAGGACTTGTATGATAAAGTACTTGAAGAAATTAACAAAGTGCCTAAAGTATTTTAGGCAAAACTTTTGATAGTGCAGTGCAAGATTTGTTTTTTATATTTTCTCTTTAGCTATTATTATCTTGGAAAGTATCCTTGAATACTTTCATGCTCACAAATATTTCTTAGCATTCCTTATAAACATTTAGATTTTTTGTTATAAATTTTTCTAGACGTCAGTTCCAGAATTAATTTTTTTAAGGTCAAGAGTTCTTGAAAATTTGTTATATATTTCCCACTGTGATGAGAACTTATTAAGAAATATTTGTTTGTTTTCATAGGTACTTCATTTTCAAGTACATATTTGTATAGAATAAGTATCCATAATAAAGTAAATTTCTTTTTTAAATAAAAGAAAATGCCTTTTAATATGTAATCCAACAAGAAAATATATTTTTTTAATTAACCCTTTCACGCCGGTTGACATCTAATCATGTGGTCGGAAAATATCCCTGGACTCAAGTGACGTCCTGAAATGACGTGCATTTTCCTGCCAAGTTTTGAAATGTTGGCAATAGAATGCTAGATTGTTCTTAACTATAATAATTTTTCATAATTTCTTAGACTGTTACTTTAGTTTGTGTTTAAATGTCATAAGATATGATATAACAAAAATAAAAAAAGTCGGAAAACTTTGTTATTGATGACGTGGTAATATCTGCTTCTGATCAATTCAAGAAAAAGATGACTCAAAAAACTATTGTAAAATCTAATATGGCTAAGAAAAAAACAAAAAAATACAAATGTAATACTACTAATTGGTCGATTACCCATGATATCACATCACATCACATTACAAGGTACATGTATGTACTCATGATTATTTATATTATTTTCATTTTGGTAAAAAAATTATTGGTATATTACCTGATTTTTTATGCCCCACTAGAAGATTGCTTCCACTTTCCATTGGTATTATTGCATAGAAGTGAAGAATATAGGCAAAGTTCAATAAAATAACTCGAAAAAAAAACATGTTACAACAATGCTTTTCTAGACTAGTAACTCCTCTGACCATGGCAATATTATTACATGCCTTTACATTGTAGACAGGAATGAAGCGTCAAGCACTTGTAATCTTCCCGGTGGAAGTGGGAGTAGACAGAAATATGTCCCGTAGTATATGGGTAATATGGTTGCATCAATGGAGGAAAAAGTGATAAAGTAAGCAAGGTCATAGTAGATTTTTAAAGAAAATATCAATTCTAAATTTTTATCTTTTCACAGTACGTACTTGAAGCTCATTATTTTAGCTGAAAGTATTGAGAGAGAGAAATACCTTGGCCAGACAATTTACTTATATATAACCTGGTTGTATTGCTGTAATACAAACCAGGTTCTATTTATATGTAGCCATTGCAGCTTTCAGCTAATGGATAATTTTCTTGTTTCCATTTTCTTTTTAGCTATACTATGCAAGGAAAAGAAAAATCTTATTTCATCATATTTCTCTATATACAGCCATTTCTCCACAATTTTATATCCTTATTTTTAACTCGCAATAGAAATGTACACTATCCAATACCTGGAATGTAAATAATGTGGCAGTTACAAGTCTGTAAAGACATTTCTTGTCACATACTTGCAGACATTTTTTCATACAAAGAGAATCCTGTCTTGTCTTAGGAATGTGCTTGCACAACTGATCTGTTTCTTGTGCAAGGGTACAGAAAATTGAATTCAGATTGAACCACCTCAAAACAAGAGCATATATAAGTGAAGTGAAGGTTAGTGTACACTTAATTTTATAGGACTGGTACCGAATTACCATGACTAATGACTTTAACCCATTCACGCCGGGACGTATTTTCGCTTACTCCCGCTAACGGCAGGAAGATAACAAGCGCGTGACACTTTGTGCCGGGGTGTTTTCTCACTGTGCCGGGCTGCGCTAATCCTCTCTGAGCGTTTTTCACCCATCTTATTCTTATGGTTTTCATGAATGCGTCTCTTTTTTTCGACTAAAATACCTCATCTCTACATGTGTTACAATAATGCCTTTTTATTTTTATTTTATTGAACTTTGCGTATATTCTTCACTTCTTTGTGAAAATACCAAAGGAAAGTGGAAGCAATCTCTTAGTGGGGCACCTTAAAACATGATTTATACTTGTTCTTCTTTTCGTTTTGGTAAAAAAAAATATGAATCATTATACACGTACATATGAATATGTACATGTACCTCGTGACGTGACATGACGTGATATCATGGGTAATCAACAAATTAAAAGTAGTATTGCATTAGTAATTTTTTACTTTATTTATTTATTGGCCAAACACATTTAATTTTACAATCTTTTTTTGATTCAGATCTTTTTATTCAACAGATCAAGAAGCAAAAATAACCCATGTCATCAATATCACATAGTTTTTTGTGATGTCATTTTTTTAACATTCTATCTCATTTTATGACATACAAACACCTAAACTAAAGTCCAAGTCTAAAGTCTGAGTCTAAGAAATTATGTAAAACGATTATATCTGAGAACAATCTAGTGATCTACTGCTGATGTTTCAGCACGTCACATTGCCCCACCTGGGACTCGGCCAGAAAATGAACCATGTCTCAGAGTGTCACTCGGGTCTGGGGATATTTTTAGACCCCGTGATAGCACATCAACCAGCGCGAATGGGTTAACTGTTGAGAGCAAATCATTAAAAAAAATCTAGAATTACATTCTGACTAAATGGAAGGGGTGTTAGTTTCTACTTCACATTCACTAATATTATGTTCTAAGAGGGGGATGAAAAAGAAAAAAGGAGAAAACTGAACTGGATGTATTTCTTTACTATCATATTTTACCTCTGTTACGGAGCTTCCAAATTTCTATAAGACGAGGTTACATGATGACAACCTTGTAGTTTGCATAATTAGTTTTTTACTTCACTGGTTGCAACCTTTATAATTATAAATACTCAAAGGAACATGTCAGTATTAGAATAAATAAACAAACACAAAAAATGTGAGCATTACAGCTTTAGCAGTCATAAACATTAGATATGGCAACATTATTTCAAAGTATTTATGTACAATTGAAAATATACACATTTTCACATAATTATCTACATACTACTTTAGGAAATGATTTTTTTAACATATCTGGAAATAACAAATTGAGAATACATTTAGACCAATGACTGTCAAGAAAAATCACTTCCATAGGTGTGCACTGATGGCAGTATATTTGGAAACTACGAGATTTAAGATTGTGAATATTAGCATTACAGGAAATTAATTACAAGGACCACTCTGGCTTTCTTCAATTAAAGAGATTGCACATTTATCTATAAGAGTAAAACAATTACATTTTGAGTCATTGGTATGATATAAGCCGTGTTAACCTTCAATACCTGTAAAAATCATCACTTTACAACTACATTTGAAATAATTTTTCTTACAGTTGTAATTTATGTTCTTTCTATATATATATATATACTTTATTATAAACTTAGTTGTCAGACAACTTTATTTCATTACCTTGGAAAATAACCAAAAGAAAATTCATTTAGATTACATATTACTGAGGCTGAAGTTTGAGAGCAGCTACATTGAATGAATCTCCTTTATGTTGTGCAATAAGGGACAATAATTTCAACTTGTTATGGTGAGCGTTGGAGGACTCCAGCTCGTACATGGTTGCCAAATTCAAGATGATAGCTTCATGCAGAAATCTGTCAGGTTGTGAAAAGACAGCACCTTCCACAAGCTTGATGGCTTCTGTCACCCGTCCAGTGTACATGAGACAAACTCCTAAATTATTTATGACCTGCAAGATTAATGAGACCAATTATTATTTCAATACAGTTTCAAACTTTTTTTTTATTTACAGTTTACCTAAGCTGGATAAACACAGACACACACGCACGCATGCACACACATACACATATATATATGCAGGCATACATACATACAACATTATATATATATACATATAATTTATATATATATATATATATGTATGTGCGTATATGTATGTGCGTATATATATATATATATATATATATATATTATATATATATATATATATATATATATATATATATTATATATATATATATATATATATATATATATATATATTATATTATAGGCATATACATATATGTTTACATATATAGACATACGCATATATGAATACATTATACATATACCTACACATACATATATAAAATCAAAACTTACCAAGCCATTGTTAGGGTTAATTTTATGGGCCTGTTGTAAGATCTCTGTTGCATCCTTGAAGGCATTCTGAGCAATGGATATGTATGCAGAATGCAGTAATCCTTGAACTGGATCATGGTGAGGAGGTGGGGGTGTATGTTCTAAATAATGGTTGAAAGTATCCTGGAAGTAGGATAAAACAAAAATATAAAAAGTGTAGATATAGGTGAAATTGGGTTCTGTTATTTCATGACTTAAATCATACCAAATTATGTGACTCAAGAACAAGAAAGAACTAATCCACTAAGAAAAGAATATCCTCTTGAAAATGTCTTTTTCTGTTACTTATGCTGATTTACCCTAGTCCCTCTCTCGTCTGTGCCAAATAAAACAGCAGCTGGGGAATCATTACCTGACAATAATTTGCATCTACATTCAAGCACAAAAAATATCACAAATATCCAGATCTACTAAATAGGGATTGGAAAATTACCTGTGCAGCTGTCACATCACCCAACTGCAAGCAGAGGCGACCTAAAGCAGAGTACAGTCCAGCAGCTGAGTTTGGATCCTCCTGGGTGAGTCTCTCCAATAGGGAACCTGCTAGTCGGAAGTCCTGGAGCCAAACAAGGAAAAAAACATAATAATTTTTTTTTTTTTTTTTTAAATAAATGAGGGAGTATGAACATCATAAAAATAGATGTGCATTATAAGGTAAGCAATTAATTTTATTTTACATAATAGAAAAAAAAAAATCTTACCTTCAAACTGACAGCACAGTTTGTTATGGAATAGAGCACTTTCAACCGCCTTGTTCTCCAGAGCTTGTGCGAGTCATCACGCATGTTGCTGGTCATTTCTAGAGTGCTTCCATCTTCACTTAACCCACTATTTAGGTTTTCAATGATCTACATCAATGGAAGAAAAACAAACAATAAGAATTTTTATGAGATTACAGCTACTGCTTGTAAAACCTGCTGTATTATTCATATACCCAGATCATGCATAAGCAGACTGATGCTGATAAACATATTTACCCGATTACAGTTTTTCAGGAGTGCATTCAGGCGGTCAAGTGCCTGCGTGTGTTTCCCCAGATACTGAGGCAGTTCTGCCACTAGTAACCTAAAATATTGGTTTGGTTCAGTTATACTACCTAATTTAAGAACATTATAGTACTTCACATAAGTTTAAGATATTTAGTCATAATATCAAATAAATGGATATAACAATAAATCTATAAGATTTAACAGAAAATACATGAAATCTTATCATTTTTTAAAAATTTACATATACTTAAGTTTAGAAAAAGCAAAAGACACATAATAAACTGAGAAAACTATTTTCATTAACTAGAGGACTGATCACATGGAATGGTACTTGAGAAAAGTACAGAAACAGAAGAAGCAAGGGGAAAGACAATATCATACAATTATTTGCATAAAAAAAAAATTACCTAAAGCCAAATGGGACCATAGACCCTCTTCTTCCCCCATACAACTCGGGGTAGAACTCGAAGTATAAGTCGGGAGCATCTAAATCTCCAAAGTATTGACATTCCACTTCAGCTAAGGAAAATCTGCGCAGCTTTATCAGTAAGGCTATTCTGGTGAACCACAGCTGCAGAAGAGGAAGATGAATGAGCTATCATTGTGTACAAGCTATTTCTACAATCATTTCAAATTAAATGGCAAATTTCTAGAGATAATACAATAACAATAAATCTGAAACAATGTAGACAATAATTTTTGAGCTGCTTTGAATCCTGCTAACAATTCTTTCCTTTTTTCATTCTTACTTGTATTGAGTGAGCAGTGTGTTTACTTGGGTGCCCTGCTCTTCCTTCTCCTTGTCCATACACAGTAAGGAGCTGAGTTGTTAGGTTAACTGCTGCATGGTAACATCCAGCTGCAATTAGTTGACGCAATCCTCTGTCATCCTGTGTAACTGAAGCAGCTGTCAAGACAACTCTCTTTGCTGCAGCCTCTTCTCCCAGATACGTACGGACAAGATTCTTCACTGGATCACCCTGCATAGAGAAGTAGGCTATGCTAATTTTGTTTAGAAATAGTAAACAACAAACAAGAATGACCTAAAATTCTGCATTAAGAAAGGACTAATAACAAGAAGACTATAATCATTATACTAGATTTGTTATAAAATTGTTGAAAACAAACTTGACTGTCAATAACTGGGCTCTTGAGTTTTAGGATCCTTTATTTAAATGAATGAATGAATAACTCGCTCACACACATGTATGCACCCCCACCCCTACCCCTAATTTAAAATGCATACAAAACATAGAACTCATTACTTACAAAATCCTCCTTTACTGCAATTCCAGGCATGGTAAGAAGATCTTTTTCAGGGAAGTAAGTTCCTGGGGGACTTGTTGACATAGCAATCAATGCTTGTTTTGTACTTTCTGAAGGAATCCATGCATCATGTCTACGATCTGCGTCACTTGAAAGTAGGCTGGCAGTAAAAACGTCTTGTTCTGTTGCTGGTGTCAGAAAGGAATCTGGAGAGGGTATGGCATTGCTGATATTAAAACTATCAGTTGGGGACATATATACGGGATTTATCATTGCAGAATCGCTGGCATTTCCTGGAGTTTGATTAGCAATGCTATCAAATGGATTTGAAGTTTTAGTGTTACTGAAGTACTTAAATAGCTTAGACTCATTCTGTCTGCTTTTATCACCTGCTGATTCAGATGCTGTAGTTAACTTCATGGGTGGTTTTGGGCTTGTTGGCTTGCTGCCTGTTGATGTCTGCAAGTTGTTTGAAGGAGCTGATATTGCTACAATTCCCATAGCAACATTACCAGCATGAATCAGTGTGGTTTGTGAAGGAGAGGAGGGCTCTGCTTCTTCTTCAATACTGGCTTGCTGAAACTTTACTGTAGTTGCCTCTACATCCATGCTAGCATTAGGAGATGTGTCAGTAACAAGCATTGAGGTGGTCATGCTCATCATCATGGCAGACTGAGAAGGGGTAGATGGGGTTGGCACAGATAGATTATTTGCAGGTAAGTTAGTGGTAGAAGCAACAGCCTCTTGGTTCTGTGGTGTTAGTGGAATGTTATGATGTGCAGATGTGGGAGAGCTCTCATGAGACGGCTGCGGTGAGTGAAGATTAGTGGGGTTAGTCTGAGGTGTTCCAGGAACAGGAGTCACAGGAACAGGTACTTGGTAAGGCGCTCCTAAAGGCAAGTCCCCTTGACTTGGAGATGCATTCCCAGATGTTGTAACATTGGCCCCAGGACTTAAGAATGAACTGGCTTCTGGAGGAAAAGTCAGCTGCTGACTAGCTATGGGGTCTATATACGGAGTGCTGATTTGTTCACTGGTCACTGGAAGTGCAGGTGCTACTCCGCCCACCTGATGGCTTGCGGGAGTTGGCTGGGCATCCTGAGGGGCTCCTGAGAGCTGGTCAAAGATGCTGCTGGAACTCTGGTCGAAGTAATTACTTAGTGTGGGTTTTGGTTCTGGCTGGTCAGACATGTCCTATTCTAATATCTCAATCTAGAAAGAAAAGAGAAAATTAATGAGAAAATGCATTATCAATTTTGTTTGAAAGAGTTAGATTTTATTATCACATATACTTTCAGCAAGAATAGCAAGTACATGCACCTCAAGTGCTTTTAGATGAGCATTCACATCAAGCATGCTTCATAACAAAGGGAATACTATTTTACAACTAAAATAGAAATTTAAGAACAGATTAGTTGGATATTATTTTCTTTATAGATGTTCTTCACATAATCTATTAGCCTTCAAATGCTTTTATGATTATTTTTCTATGATACATTTAAGCAAAAACACTACAAGGAATTACAAACACCTGACATTGTTTAAGCCATGATTTTATGAGAAACTGCAACATACATTGCCAAATTTTAAATAAAAATATAATAAAGGTCTATAATTAGGATACACAACAATTTCCATGTAAGAGTTGCAGGAGGAGATAGAATATAATAAGAAAACAGTGCATGCACAAAGAAATCAATTAAAAGAATAAGTCAAAGTTATGAGGAAGTTGTTCCCCATTAAAATCTCAAAACTGGCTAATTATCAGCAAAAACATCTGAGAAAACATGAAAGCAGCAACAGCAGGATTAGTCAAAATGTTCTTCATAAGTATGGCTCAAGGGAAAATTAAAAGTGGGCTATGGTAACTAATGTGTTTCTTCTTGTTTTTATTTATATCAAAAGTACCCTTTCAGTCAAAATCAGGGAAATGCTCTTTCAAGTTTTGGGAGGGCCTCCCTTTTTCTTAAACTCTTTGCAGAAGGGGGATAGATTTGCTTGCCTAGACAGGTACTAGGACCACCTGTACTGCCCCCCCAGATTGGTTTTATTTCAGAGCAAGGTAGCTTCACACGACATAATGCAACAATTCATACTAGCTTTCATTTATTCTTCATAATACTAAAGCCTTTTTTGCATTCTTCATTCTTTTGGGTTTTATCATATCATGAGACTTATGTATGACATCTGACAGGCTTTATCAATATCGTAATAGACTAAAATTGTCGTATAGGGTCCATAATTAGCGCTTTACATTTTATATTGAGGAAGGAGATCTGTGCTTATGAAAGTGAGTACCACAGCAAAAAGTAGCCATACTGGCACAAGGGCACATTGCAGACACTGCATATGATTTGGGTAACCTTTGTCTTATTATTTCAGCATATTCTGCAATGCAAATACTTAACCCATTGGAGCTGGTTGACGTGATAGCACGTATTGTGGTTTTTGCGTCAGACGCCCTGGACGAAGCCGCGCGCTCGGGTAGAGCGAGCGGGCAACCCAGGCTCGCGGCTTGTGCGCCCGAGAATCTCGAGGCGTTAGGCTTATGCGTTCGAGAACCCCAGTATTACGACCGCGCAAAGCCGGAACGGCCCCGGCGTGAATGGGTTAAGAGCAGGAAGTTTGCACATTGTTGTATGTCATTGCTCTCTGAAGCTGGTGCTCTGTAGAGACCATGGATGGGTGCCCTTCAAGGCTTTCCATCCTTTAGGTGTTAGGAGAGGATTTCAAACTAAATCTATTTTTGTGATTACTCATAAAGGAATAAAGAAACAATGATCTACTTTCCCCTGTGATCAAATATACGTCGGGACGCATATTATTAGTTTAAAAACTTGTTGTCATGTATGTCATGACACTCGTATGTACTGGTTTAATTAAGCCCCTGCTCTTTTGAAAGGCTGTGCATATAACTAACTGAAATACTGCTGCTGATACATTATGCTAAGGAATATACAAAATGCCAAATAAATGTGAAGAACTGTAAATAATTGCATATCAATTACAAAGCAAAATATTAACAAAGAAACATCAAAACTTATTGCATACAAAAGAGGATGAAAAAGAAGAATGAATAAGATACAAATGCAGAAATCAAAAGAAAAAAAAGTTGGGAGGATGTGATTAATGAGAAGGGAGAGGAAAAGAGGGTTTGCACGAATATGTCTAAGATTATGACAGAAACAAAGCTGAAAATATCAAAGATAAGATGAACTAAATGCTGACAAAAGACAAATTGAAGAGATTTAACATCAAAATTATTTACCATGCATAAAATGTAATAGAATCTCCCTGCCAAAATAAGCTCTATGGATAACATATATGGGGGGGGAAAATGCTAGACGACTCTTAACTTTAACGCATGCTTTTGTAGCTATCTAAAGTGTGTCTGCCACCATATGCTAGTGTCAATACTGTATCAAGAAATTAATGATGTTAATGAATACAAAAAGATTTTCCTCTTATACTCATGCGAACTAAATTGTGATGCAAAGAAAGAAATTTAAAGAAATCCTCCTAGTTTACCCAAAGTCTTTAGAGTCCATCCTTGTGGTGATACAGGGATCCCATGTATGTAACAAAGACAAGTATTAAGAAATGGGCAAAGATCAACACACGTCATCACATGATTTTTTTAAACATTTTGTAACCACACAAATCTAGACCACGTGGCAGACCAAAGAGAAAACAAAACAAATCTGTTGCATACTCACACTGAAATGGACTAACTGTTGGAAGGACTGTCCTCAACTCAACACTGGCACACTGTTTTCACAAGTGCATTACTGGTGTCCTCCGTTACTTGAACTGGATCGGCAGTGGGATGTCAGATTCTGCTGAACCTGAACAGAAGCTTATTTGTCTCATTAATTGTGCAATTTGCATTTTGTCTAAAAACAATCAACACAATTAATATATGATAAATACAAGATTCAGAAATTCAGAATAAATTTACCCATAGCTTAGTAGTTATAGCTTGATAGTGAAGAAGAAAAAGGAGGAGGAGGAGGAAGAGAAGATGATAAATTGGAAAAAAAGGGAAGAAAGAGAAAGAGGATGACAAAGGGAAGGAGGTGGAGGAGATAGTTAGGAGGAGAATGAAGAAAAGGAATTGTAATTATCATTATGGTTATTACTGTTATCCTCATCATTGTTATCATTACCACTATCATTATTGAATAAAAAATAAAAAAAATAAAAAAAATAAAGACACCTAGCTTCTCTGTTACAACAATATCATAAGCTTATTCTATGAAAGACTGAAGGAATAGGTATTGATATTCCACTTTCACTTTCAAGTATTCACATACTTATGAACAGTTCTATGAAATTGTTGTTTATGCACCTTTTATATCCATTAACCCTATGACGACGGTGCGTGATACCCGTGTGACACAGCTAAATTCCCGATGCCAGGACGTCATGCCAGTGTGACGTTTCCAATGCAATATTGCAATGGCCCGGCGAAGGGGTTTTCACTTATCGCCGTGCCTCGTCGGGAAAGGGTTAAGCTAGAATTCTTCATGTCTTTGTTTGTTTGTAAATGGATCATTATCTTAAATGAAACACACTTTATTCATCTGTTTTTATTTCAAGTTTCATATAGTAAATAATAACAAATATATATGTATAAATATATATATATATAACACGAAAACAACAACCTTCAGAAAAGATCAAAAAAGAAAAAGAAAACATAATAATAATATAGATGGAGAGAAAAAGAGAAAGTTTGGATAAAATCCATCTGTCTAAAAAAAAATTTGTCCACAAGGAAATTTAACAAAGGACTGTATCTGGAACTGGAATTGGTATGCTGCATGAAAAATGGTGAAAAATTATTGTTTAAATTGATATAAAATTTCGGTAAATCTATTCAAATTTAACCTAAATCATATAAATCAATAAAAATCCTGGGATATTTTTTCTTGACTGTTAATTATTTATGTAAATATTTTATAATGCCCCATATACATTAAAAAAGGAGCTAAATGCATTAAGATATATTATCCTATGGAAAAAATTCACAAGACAATCATCACAATAATCAGATTATTCAATATCTTTCAGTATCTAATATCATGACATTTTCAAAGGAAAAATTCAAATTGGATGTATATTCATGGAAAGTATACATAATTTCCTTTGTTTTGCTTTGTATGCTGTCAAAATTGTAATGTTAATATTTTCAGTTGTAACTAACGAGAGCTTTTTAAATCACCAAATTATCACAACCCACAATTACACAATGTTCATGCTTGTCATTCTACACATTCAGATCGTTCAAACAGGCATGAAACACCATATTAAGGTTTTACAAGCAGAACAACACATGCATGAAAATGTGTGTAGTTTGCAGCTTACATAATCAATGCATAATCTTACATAGGCAAAATTCTACACCTTATTGATAAAAAGGGATTGCCCGCTTCCAGGTAAGCTACCTAACATATCACACGAAAAATTCAAATACTTGTCCATCACCATATTACTTGCAGTACCATTAAAAAAAGTTAAGCAATCACCCATGTGCAACCTGTTTGGCTAGTCTATAATGTTTACAACAGAACTCCTAAAAAACAAATCCTGTTGTGATTTCTGGCTCACTGAAAGTAATCTGTACATTCTTTTCAATTAGTCCTTCTGGAATATATATCATCACAAGTCTAATTATCACATAATACTAGGCTCACACACTGTTTATCATAAATATTTAACCAGAGTAGAGATTTTTTCTTATTAGCAAATACTATCCTTTACATCAGGATTTCCCATAATATGGTTAAACAGTACAATAAGAGCATAGGAATGTTAAATCAATTTTAAGAAAATTCAGTCATCACAAGAGATAAAAGCCCTATTCTTTTTTTATTGCGCTACTAAATAAAAACTTAAAATACCAAAGCTCTTTTCCATATGTATTACCCCTATTTTACCATTTGTGCTATGCATACCACACTCACTTTATGTTCTATTGCTTAAAATCATGGAAATCACTGTGACCATGAACCTGATTCATATGCTCTGCAAATTTCTGAGCGCAGTCAGAAGCAAAGTCACGTTTACAAGACTCAGTATGGGCCAATTTGTAAAGTACAAGGAACACCAGACAGTGAACTAAGGCTGTGTACATGAAAGTTACAGTCCGTGCCGTTTTGTTACCCAATATAAACCTTCCCATTGACAACGTCACTTTCTCAAATGGGCTAAGAGCTGAATACCGACGAAGCTTTTCTTTGCGAGAGAAAGATGAGAAGGGATCTAATGCTTCTTCATACTGGCTACTGTATCGAGACTCCGCTGCAGAATCTTCACTGCTCTGTCTCCCTTGGTAAGACTGAAGAAATCTTATCTTTTCATAGAGTTTAAGGTTATCAGCACGAAGGTTATCTAATTCATTTTGAAGGAGAACTACTTGTTGGCTTTTCCCCGTAAGTTCTGCCTCTAACTCCTCATTACGTTGACGGAAGCGTTCCCTCTGAGAGGAAATAATTGGTAAAATTGATTCAGCAGCTGATGAAAAGTCTGGTGGGATTCCTCCTGGTACTGGAGTAGGTGGATCAGTGACTGAAGATTGAGGGGTGCTGAGAGGAGGGGTGCTACTTGTAGAAGCTCTCACTGCCTCAGCTACTATCTCTGGCACTGAGGAACCTTCACCTTCCCCACGGTACAAAGAGGAAAGAGTCTGGACTGATGAAAGGTCAGACTCAAGGTGTAAAATCAAATCCTTTTGTTCAGCTGCAAGAGAACGTAATGTTGTGAGCTCCTGTTCATACTCTATTGTTTTCTTATTTATACTATTATTCACTTGTTTTAGTGTAGTATTTTCATTCTGCAAAACCTTTGTCTTTTCTAACAGGAGTACTTCTAAAGGTTTTGAGGAGGCTTCAAGACTACTCTCTTCTCCTCCATCTTTGGAAATGGTACCAAACTCAACAGACTTCATGATACTAAGTTCCCTTTTGATCTCATCATAATCTCTTTGCTGTTGAACTTTGGCTTCCAGTGTAGAAATTGTACGAGTATTACTTTCCTGATTTTCCTCAAGGGCACGAATCTGGCTGGATGAAGTGTCCCTAAGAATATTCAAAGAGTTCTGCAGCTGCTTGATGTCTTCCACTAACTGAGAGATTTCCTTGTCCTTTGAAGCCAATTCAATCTCAAGAGATGATCTAGCTAAAGTCTCTGCTGACAGTTCAACTTCATTAGCAGAGGTTGACATGACAGACATATTTTCTGTCAGTGAGTTATGGGCAGCAGTTAAACTCTGAAGCTGTTCCTTGAGCTGTGCAGATTCCCTCTCAGAAATGGTAGCTCTCTGATTTGCCCGCTCAAGATCATTCAAAAGAATATTAATTTCATCTGATCTGGCAAAGTTTGACTCTTCAGACTTGCTCTTCAGCTCAAACAGTTCTGACTGGGTCTGGTCTAAGGTGGATTGGAGAGTTTGAGCTCTTGACTCAGCATCCTGCAGCCTCCTCATCACAGATTCTTGTGTCTCGCCTAACAGTCGTTCTTTTTCAGCATACTGACGGGACAGCTCTCTTTCCATCTCCTTAATCTTAGACTGCACATTGTTATCCATAAGATCTTCATAATTCTTGATCTTCTCCTTGAGCGCTTTGATTGTTACATCCTGATTTCTCACTTCTTTAAACTCTTCATTATATTCACGCAGTGTTTCTCTCAGATTCTTGTTTTCAATTTCAAGGTCAGCAAGACGACCTATCTTTTTCTCAAGGCCAGCACAGTACTCAAGAGTGGGGAGTGGATCATTAATATCAATCACCTTCTTATACACATTCAAAAATGCTGTCTCCACAAACTTGCTCCTTTTATTGAGGTTATCAATTTCACTTTGGAAGCTCTTCAGCAGTGGAGCCACATGCTTTCGCACATCTTCTGGGGAATTCTTCTTGAATTCCCGTGAGAGTTCCACCAACTTCTTCCGGGAATGCTCCGATTCATCCTGACGAGTGGCAAGCTCTGAGGCCGTCTCATCCAGTTCCCTCTGTACACTGTGCAACTCGAAGCTCTTCCAGGCTGCTATGACTGCCTGTACTTTTACTGCCATGGCACCTTACAATCATCCAGCCAGTAAAGAGGAAAATCTCTTGTTACCTGTTGGCAGAAGAGAACCAAATGTTAGCAGTTTTACTCAAAGCTCTCTGAAATAAGCAGTTACATGAAAAAACACTCCTCTGATGGGCAAAAAAGTGATGTTCTTACGAGTTTGCACTTTGATGTGATATACTCATTCAGAGAACTTTAATACATAGCTAACAATTGGTCTCAAACAAGCAACACGTCCATGGATAAGACAAATAAACCAAATAGTAGAAACTCAAATAATTATAATCACTTTTTTGCTACAACAGTAAAATAATAAAACAAAATAAATATATTCATACAAATATAAAAACACATTATTCAAATATATTTTGATATGCATAGTACAAAAGTACATGAAAACAAGTTGGGATGAAAGAGGAGAAAAGAAACCTTGTGGACACACACACACACATGTATATATATTATATCATATACATATATATATTATATACATATATATCATACACATATATTATATACACATATATATTATATATATATATATATACATTATATACATATATACATTATAGACATATATACATTATAGACATATATACATTATAGACATATATATATATATATATATATATATATATATATATATATATACATATATACATTATATACATATATACATTATAGACATATATATATATATATATATATATATATATATAATATATTATATATAATATATATATATATATATAATATATATATACTATAAACATATATATATATATTATAAACATAAATATATATTATAGACATATATATATATATATATATATATATATATATATATATATATATATATATATATATATATATATATATATATATATATACATTACTAAAGTGCATTATAGGAAAAACAGACTGATCACCCTTCTGACTTTGCCATTTTGCAAGTTTTGTCACAAATAAACAATAGAATGGAATTCAGCCATAACACCATCTAATGTACTGTGATGTTAGGGACAGATATGAAAGTTTCACAGTTTCAGAATCATTTGAAATCATAAAAATTGATTCAAATATAATTCATTTTGGGATTATTCAACTACCAGTAGGCTACCTAAGGAAAAAGGCAAACCAATAGAAAGGTCAAAGTTATATTCATTTCCCCTCCATATCCTCCTCTAAATACTTAAAGTCCCAGAAGATATTTTCAAGCTTATTATCTATGCTACATACTTGGGTATATGTTTAGAAGACATCCATGGTGGCTTTTAAAAGGGACTTCTTTCTCATAATGGTTTTATAAATAAGAGACTTTTATTAAATAGCACTGGCTAGTCTGTCATATGATGTGGCGCATTGTCAGAAGATCTCTGCAGCCTCTAGGCTTCACACTCTAATAAAGGCCAACAAACCTCCATGTATATTCTACCTTGAACTGGTTCTTTACTTGATGATTTATCAAAGAAGGTCCATAAACCCAATTTTACTAGAAAATAAGTAGTAGAGATTTGTTAGGCTTTCCTGAGCTGAACTTAGCAGCAAAAATGATACACATAATACTATGACACATGACGGGTTAATTTGAATTTTAAGGGTTACAGGTCATATGGTAATATCAAGATCAATCATGTCTATGAAACATAATTCATACCTGAGAACCTTACATACAGACTCCAGATTTTTGTTATCAAAAATACTCTCATAGAGTACAGAATAAGATATCAAAATTTCGATTAATTATATAGTTTGTGAAAAAAAACAGTCCCCAGCTCAAATAAAGCCAGATTTTTCATGTTTATCCAAGGCAAATTTTGGTCTATCATACATCAAGAGTTAGAGTTTACACACCAGTATATTATAATTCATTGTCATAAAACAAATGCATACTGCACAATGGAGTATCAAAGATGATGAATGAAAATGATGTGAATGAATTGCATGCAATTTGTAAATAAATATATAGATTTACAATAGAATACAATAATATATGTATTCATATTTGTAAACAATAAAAAAACAAGATAATAGGAGGTCACTGTAAGCTACATAATAGTTCAGTTTTTGAAGGGGGAATAGAGAGAGGAAACAATGAAGGAGTCTGGCTGCAGGCTAGTAGGGAAAGAATACATAATCTATATACAAACATTCATAAAAAAAAAAATTGCTAGCCATTAAACACTCTATATCAAACTTTCTATTTTGTGCACCCACTAAAATCTCACTGAAAAATGTACTTTCGAAGCTGGGCTGGATCAAATATGCCATACAGTGCTTGAATCACTATTTTACACTCACTAGTACCATTCACACACAAAAGAGGGGGCCATGGAACACAACTGAATGACTGCCTCAGGGAGAGAAGGGCCCACAAGGGGAATGGGGGTGTGGGATGCATAGTGGGTGTGGCTGGAGGAAATTTGCTGATTAGTCAGAAACAGATTTATTAGTCCACTCTACATTGGTCTCATTCACAGCAAAAATGACACAAGTGAATAATCTGCAACTTTCTGACATCATCTGCTCAATCATGGCAAATAGGACTCTATGTTTACTTTAAATCATCTACACAAATTCTAACATGCACTGTGCAGGTACATACCCACACAACTTCTTTACTCATCACTTGTTAATCAATTGCTGTGAAAAATATATATCCTAATCAAAAGGCAGAAAATACATCAACAGTTTAATACTCGGCTAATATTTTCCATTGTTCTGCTCCTTAAAAATTCAATCCAATTTACAAATTGTTCACACTTAACACAAGACATCCACAGCATCTGCTCACAAATACGAAATCTTTCTTCCCTGAGAACGAGGAACTGATAAAGCAAAGCAACAAAGGTAATAATCCAACCTATTTCTTCTCAGCATCAAAATGTCCAACTCACGGAACCAAAGGTCAAATCGGGTTACTGTGTCTCTGCTTATCCTCTTCTTTAAGCGACAACACTCGGGTAAAAGGTGAATTGCTAAGTCAAAGGAGGAGAAGGAACAAGAAGGAGGAAAGGTAAACAAATACTGA
The DNA here is from genome assembly GCF_977035675.1 of Penaeus japonicus. NCBI lineage: Eukaryota > Metazoa > Arthropoda > Malacostraca > Decapoda > Penaeidae > Penaeus > Penaeus japonicus. Next base: position 17,737,421 of record NW_028234407.1, read on the forward strand.
AAATAACACAATAATTCTAACCTTCGCGACGGATTTACGTGGCAAGACCTGCAAAACATCTGACATATGTTCGGATGTGTGGAAGGTGGCTGTTTTTCTGTAATCTTTATCTTTTAGACTCGAGAACATTTGATAGAAGAAAAAAATATTTTTGCTTTGTTATTAGTTACATACGTATTAAAAGTGAATAATTCTTGCTCGGTATCCATAACTTAACTTCGTATTTGCTTTGAATTTTAATATAGTAAAGGGATTAGGACACAGCCATTTTGGATATCATTTCTAAAGAAACTGCATATAAATATCCGTAAAAATAACGAAAACGAATAATTATATATTACATTTCACATCATAATCCTCGTGTACCTCCGGAAAGAATAAAATAAGCATAATCCCAGAAAGCAATTCTCGAGAAGCACTTTGGGAAATGCGCTTCCCATCCTCCAAGTTGTTTGGGTTAAACTCGTGAAAAATGAGAAATTGTTAGAAAAATGTCACGAAATCTCTCTCCGACGCAGCAAAAGATCGCGGAGAAGCTCTCCATTCTCAACGACAGATGTGTGGGAATACTGACGAGGATTTATAACATCAAGAAGGTAATAGTTCACCCGCAAATGAGGAAAATATGAGAGTGGAACACCTATCAGAGCTCAAGTGGGCGAGGTCATCATATACAATAATATTATGACGTTTTCGCATTTGTCTTTATTCCGAGATTGCTCTTATTCCGTATTAACGTTAAGATCAAATACGATACACATTTATCTGAGAGGCCAAGGGTTTGATTGCTCAGACTATTAAAGAATTAAATGGGCGAGGAAGCGGTTTAATGAGAGGAGGATGCAGGGCGATTGCTCATCCGTTTGACATTTGCGATTTGCTTATTTGAAGTTTTGCCTCCAATAAGTGGGGTTTATTTTCTTATGATCGTGAGATTCAAGAATAAATAAGGATATAGGGCCGTGGACGTTTAGGAATAACTTGTGCATAAGTAGTAAGCTTAGGAACTAGGCCATCCACTTTTGACTCTTGTCTTGTGGTAAAGTAAGATAATGTCAAATGTAGTCTTAGAGTAAATATTGATGTGATTCAGAGTAAAATGACAGATATGTGGGAATAGATGGGCAGTTGAGTAAATTTGCAATACAGCTGCTAAATGTGACTCAAAAGATAAAAAAATAAAATAAAAAATACACTTAGGATAATTGAGTTAGTCATTTTCGTTGAAGAATAGCAGGATGTATGTCAGTGTATGCCAAATTCTAGCCACTCCCATCCATATTGGCTGTTATCCTAGTTATTACAACAGTTATTATGTTTCTCTGGATCATATTCTGAAGCTAAACTTGTAAAACAAATTTAGAAAGTTATATGATAGTTTTAAAGAACTAGTTGAAGTTATCACCGATTATCTGTATTGAATTATTGTCTTATCTTGATTTTTACAGCAGTTAATTTAACCCGTTAACAACGGGGCTATTTTGTCTCTAAATGGTCGAAATGCATAAGCCTGCACTGGACACGGTCAAGTGCTATATGCCCGATCACTTGGTGCACCGGCCAGGAGGATAGCCATGACGAAATATCTCATCCCCTGCCACCACTTAATGTGATATCCTGTCACTCTTCGTTAACGTGTCTAAGCACTGGGATTAACAGAATACTCCTCTAGATCATATACTGTAGTTTTAATGGTAAATTTAATTGTAAAAAAAAAAAAAAAAAGTTTGTCAAAAAGCAAAAATAGAATTAGAATGGTATATCTGCCTCGCCCCAAATTTATCATAATAGCTAGGAGGCACGAAAGTATTTATAATGAAAGGTCTCGGCACTATGTGAATGTAAGAGAAGTAGCAAAGGATTGTAAGGGGTCAGGGATCATGTAGATGGATTCTTCATTTATATTTTTTACGACCAGGCAAGAGTTGGCAGGTAAAACCAATAAACCAAAAGTACATCTCTTATATTTTCTTGTTTTATTTTGGTATTTATTGAAATATTTTCTTACTCGTTATTACACAGCATTGTCAGGAGATAGGAATTGGTATAAGATGAAGCTTATACTCTTAGATGGTCATACACTCAAGCTGATTGATACACACAATCCAAACATTGCGACATCCTGCTTTGTCGCTGACTTGTCAAAGCCTTCAAAGATTTATCTCCTGAAATATTGGAATTAAGACTGACAGTGACTATAAAGAACACCTTTAAGTATGGAAATTTACTTCTGGCAAAATTTTTATCTGAATGCAACTGAAAGATTTAATACCTCAAACCTGATGAAACAAAAACTACTACTTCTATTAATTTTGTGGTAGTAATCATCTTGAATGTGTCTACAACTTAAAAAAAAGAAAAAAAGTAAGCTCGCAGAGATTCATTTGAGAAAGAGCTTGGCATATATATACCATTTTGGATCATCTGGCAGTGAAACAGGAAAACAGAGGTGTACTTTTAGGTAAGGACTAGCTGATCAAAATATGGATGTTTTCCAGGGGCAAAGTTGCCTGCCTGCCAGCTCTTCAGTGGTTGTAAAAATCTAAATGTGTGACGTTATCTGGAATCTATCTCTGTCTCATGACCAGATGGTTTTGAGGGTAAACCATTTTTTTTCCTTAATTTTACCTTGAAAGGATAGCCTACTTATCAAATAGTATTGCATCAACTGATACCATAACCTACAAAGCCCCACTATTTACATTCAGCAAAATAAAGCTTGGGCTGGTTTCTGATTTGGTGATAAATTGCAAGGGAGTTCTTTGCTCTATCTTACCAGAACATATTGAACATGTGCCTTTGCAAAAGCATAAAGAAGGAATGCCATAGTATAGCTAGACTTTGCATGCTAGCATAAATTTACAGACTTAAATGATTGTGGATTATCTCTACTTTGCACAGATTATTTGTTATGCTTATCAGTGGTAGAGTTCCTTATGGACATA
>NW_028234407.1:17745365-17752865 GCF_977035675.1 Penaeus japonicus
TCATGCAAAGCTCCTCTCAGTGGCTCTCAGTTCACTCTGGGTGTTGTATCCTCGCAGAAACCTCCGAGCAGATCAGTGGAGGTTAGGCAGAAGTCATTTCTCGTCTCCTAATAGAATTGTATTGGAGAAAGCTGATGTAGTTATTAAAAGATAAGTTACTTATCTGATGCTTTTCACATTTCCAGGGCAGCACAAATGTTAAGTTTGGTGAGCACACCAAGTCAGCTTTTGAATCCTGCGCAGACGGATGTCATGCCATGTGAATATCTGTCGTTAGATACTTTGGAACGCTGGATCATCCTCGGTTACATGCTGATCCCACAGACATTGCAAAAGCAAGCAGCTCTTGAATGTTGGGCACAGGCCCTACAGACAGGCTGGGTTATTACTCTATTCAGGTAATGTCTATTCTTAGGTGAAGTAAAGAAGTGAAGAATTTCATAATGTCAAATTAACCCACCCTGGACAGGTGGCACAGTACTGTACCGCTCATTCAAAAGCCCAGTGGCACAGTGTTGTGCCAGCCATTCCATTGATTTAGGCCTAATAATTCGAACGCCCCGGCATTGTGACATTCAAGGCTAGAATTCCCCCGTCGTGGATGGGTTAATATTATATTTGTACTATTATGCTATTCAGGTAATTTCTTTACTTAAAGGAATTTTTATTTTATTAGAGAGTTGATAATTGCCAAAAGAATGAATTCCTAATGTTTAACTAATATTTTGTTGTGGGATTACAGAGATGAAGTGCTGCACCCTCATTCTTACATCCAAGCTTACCTGGAGACTAAAAAAGAACTTAGTAAACGAACATCCGATGTGAAGGAGAGTTATTCTCATGCAGTGACACATGCGTAAGTGACTTTATGTTAGCTTTTATATATGTAGTTTATGAGTCTGATGATCAGCTGTGGAGATAAATGCCTGTACCTTCATTTTGTAAGCCAACCCATGGAGGATGGCAGAAGTACATCAATTATTATGAATAAATGGTGTTTAAAGCATGTGTGATTGAAGGAGAAGTATGGTACAGTTTAAACTAGCATTTTATGTATGTTAACTTTCTTTTTTATGATGTGATTCTTATTTCTTATCATTGTTATTTTCTTTAAATGGTTTGAAGAGAAATAGAATTGTTAGATAATTAAAGTGTGCACTATTGTGTATTATTATGATTTGTTCATGTCTTTTCTTATGGGTGGCATATCATATGATTGTGTTGAATATAACATCATTTCAAGGAAATGTTCATCCATAGTGGTCAGGTGTCATGACATACACGACAGCTCAGATTAGGCCTAAAAGACGGGCGTCAATGCATACATGACATCACATCAGGAACTGCTCACAGTTGAAGGTGCTCACAGTCATGAAGTATTATGACTGTAATGAGGCTAGTTTCAGAGCTATAACTTTCCAAGGTCAGGCTAAAGCTTTAAGGGAAAATATTTGTTAGGCAAGTTTGCGCTACCCGGGGGACAGAGAAATCATTTTTCCTGTCCCTCTAATTTTTATCCAATGCCGGCAGTGTCAGAAATTGCCTATCCTGTCAGCCTGTTAGCTTTTTAAGCACCATCCACATTTGGTTAAACTAAGATGTCACTAGAGAAATCCAATATATATAAATACTATATGCAAGATACAGCATCTAGACTTAATATTTATCCCTCCTCTGGTTATCATACATCAATAAAGCTACAATAGTTGGGTTTTGTTCATATAGGATTTGATCTTCCTTGTTATGATTACAAATCTGAAAATAATTTCTTTTCACAGGCCACTCATGCACAGAGAACGTCGCAAATACCTACGCACAGCATTGAAAGAGTTGGCGTTGATCCTGACAGATCAGCCGGGACTGTTAGGTCCAAAGGCTCTCTTTGTCTTTATGGGCCTCAGCTTTGCTAGGGATGAGGTAAGTTGTAACTTTTTTGTTGTGATAGTCATCTTTTTTGGTTAGTTTCCTTTCTCAATACACCAATGTCATAAATTTAATTCAACTTTGCTCAGGAGACTCTCTCAAAGAATGTTGTGTAGTGTTAGAATGATAGATGAATGCCTTTTCTGTAAAATAGTATCATTTGGTTTTATTAAGGAGTATAGCTTATGTTTATGACAAGATACTTAACTCATTGGAGATGGGCCACATCATGTCATGACTTTTTGTATGGCTGGCACACTGCGTGATTGTATGCACAGTGGGTGGCTGCAGCTTAAGTAAGTAAATAGACTGAGGTATTAAGAGCTAAAACCACTTACTTTTATTAGGCTAAAATGTTCTACCTGGGCTGGGCATCTTAAGAAGTTGTGTTTTGTATTATTTATATTTTTTATATTATATGAATCTATATATGATATAGTAACAAAGTGATTCTAATTAGCATTTGGTATGATACATTAGTTACACAACTGAATCTAAATTATGTTTATGTAACTGTTACTGTGATTTAACACTTGTGCAACAGGCATTTTCATGTGGACAGATCACTCGCACTGTATTTATCCTTTTGTTGAAATTACAAGCTATTTATTATTATCACTTTACTATCATATATTATGTAGACTCTTATTTTGTACCATAATTCTAGAAATTATAGAAAACACACATCTTAAGATGTCCAGCCCAGGCTGAACACCTTCAGAAGGGTGAAAATGCATTCTGATGCTTGACCTTAGTAATGATCTAAAGTTCTCAATTTGTAATTATTTTGTGAACACAGGTACTGTGGCTGTTGCGACACCATGAGAACCCACCTCTGCAAAAGGTCAAGGGTAAGACCGCTGATGACCTGGTAGACCGACAACTTCCGGAGTTGCTTTTCCACATGGAAGAGATTAGAGCTCTAATCAAGAAATACTCTCAGGTTTGAACTCCATTTTATTGTAACGTTGACATGATATGCAGATATTTGTGCTTAATATGAAATGAAACTTGTTAATCTATTGGAAAATCTTGATATTGATGGTAGGGATTGCATTCTGCAGGTGCTACAAAGATACTACATTCAGTACCTGTGTGGCTATGATGCTATTGCACTAAACCAGCTGATCCAGAGCTTGCAGAATCTCCCAGAAGATGAGTCTGTCATCCTTTCATCAATGTGCAATGAAATTGGAAATCTCTCAGTCAAACAAGGTAAGTCATTTAGTGGAATAAGGAGAAAATAGATGATTATAAAGGTCTTTGATTTAAATGTCAAAGTAGAGGGATTTGGTTGACTGATCGTGTAACTTCAGTTTATTGTTTTGTTTTGTTTTTATTAAATAGCAATATTACTATTTTATTTGATTTTTATATTATCAAAGTAGTTTTCTATTCTTACAGTAAATAGTGATATTCTAATGTGCTTAAGAGTTGTTACATGTATTTGTGTGGGATGACGGGTGTTTTATGAATTTTTATCAGATGTATCTTGTATTTTTGAAAACCTATATAATACTTTAAATCTTACTGTTTAGTTTCCTTCTTTGGAGTAAGACATTAACCAAAAAAATTCACAATCTCCAGAGGAAGGCGCCACATTTGACTTCCGAGGCATCCGCTTGGACTGGTTCCGACTGCAGGCTTATTCCACATCAAACCGCTCAGGATTGCACCTCAAAGACCACAGGGAACTGACGGCTCTTATCAACCAAATCGTTTTCCACACCAAGATGGTTGACTACCTAGACGAAATGTTGATAGAAACGTCTGATCTTTCCATATTCTGGTAAGATGATGTTTTGATTTTTAGGAATTCATTTCCTTTTTTCTTTTTCTTTCCTGTTATATTTTGTAATTGCTGCATACCATGATTATTAATGACTGATTTACTTCAGATTGTGTAATGCAAGATGAGTTATATTTTTTCTTCTCGTTTCTTTCAGCTTTTTCAGCAAACAGTTTGAAGACAATTTCCATATGTGCTTGGAGTTTCCAGCCCAGAATCGTTATATTGTCTGCTTTCCATTAATATGTTCACATATGCAAGCTTGTACTCATGAAATCTGCCCAGAGGAGGTATGGGAAATATTTATCATATTTAATGAGTTATTAAAAAGATATGTACATCTATATATACATATAAATGATTTGGTCGATATTATGATTATTATTATTATAGCAGTGATAAGTACTATAGTTATAATTATTGTCATTTCTGCAATTATTACATTCTCTTATTCAATTACTTTTTGTTATATATCAAAATAGAAAATGAGTAAGCTCTTGCCTTTTTTCAGCGTTATCATATACGAGAAAGGAGCTTGTCAGTCGTCAATATGTTCCTAGAGGAAATGGCAAAGGAAGCCAAGAATATTATAACAACTATCTGTGATGAACAGTGCATTCTCTCTGATAAGGTATGAATACTTTCAAATGTAGTGACAGAAAGCATAGTTTATTTTTTTCCTTGCATGGGGATTGGACCAGAGGTAAGGGAATGGCAGCATAAGTTACTTGAGAAGGTGAAGCTACTTTGCAGGCCCTGAAAGAGCCTGAAAGGAAAAAGAATTTCTTATAAAGACTTAGTGTAAGATTAAAATTTTGCTTAGATTTTCCAAGCAGCTTTACTATTTGTACTTTTTACTTGGATGAGATAATTAGCTTTTGAAATATTTTTGAAGGATAGAAATTAAACTGAATTCAACTTTTATAACAGATACAACCATCAGAGTCTTGACTGCACTGAAGACTTTTTCTCTAATTTCTTTCATGAGTATTGACTTGATCTACTTTTTCTGGATATAGTTTCTGAAATGGAAAGATATTAAAGTTAAACAGGGTATTATGAAGAGCTTCATGTCTTTCATTCTTTCTTCTTCCTCTTCTTTTCTTTTTATCAGCGACTCATGATGTACATTTGCTTATATATTTCATATATTTTTCAGCTCCTGCCAAAGCACACTGTTCCTCTTCTTATTCATAAAAAGAAAGAGAAGAAGAAGAAGAAGGAAGACACAACAGAGGGGCGGCCAGGCTTTGAGAGCTACAGAAAAACAAGAGAGGAATTGACAACGTAGGTTTTTCTTAGTATTACATTAAGGTTGATTTTTAGTTCTATATAATGTATGAATTAGAATATCCTATTGAAGTAAGCAGAATCCTAATTGATGTAGCAGTGGCACCCTAAACCTAAGAAGATTTTATGCCTACAGGATGGACAAGTTGCACATGGCCTTGACAGAGCTCTGCTTTGCAATTAATTACTGCAGTCAGATCCAGGTTTGGGAATACACCTTTGCACCACGAGAATACCTCTACCAGCACTTGGAACAAAGGTATGTTTTTGTCATCTTCTTTGTCTTCTTTTTTCTTTTATTGTTTCTGTTCTTCCTCTTCCTCCTCCTCCTCCTCCTCCTCCTCCTCCTCTAAAACCATTTGTGTGAAAACCATTTACTATAGTAAAAGGAAATTTCCTGGTCATTTGTTAAATTGGCTAATGCTTTTATTTTTCGTCTCCTTTCCAACTAGGTTTGCACGAGCACTGGTAGGGATGGTCATGCACAATCCTGACACCAATGAGATTGCCAAACCATCAGAACTCTTAGCGAGTGTCAAGACGTATATGAGTGTTTTGCAGACTGTCGAAAATTATGGTAAGTTTGAAAGCCGGTTGAATTTATTTTTCAAGAATGTTACTTTTATGCTTTATTTGCTTATTTTTTTATAATTTAGATTTTTAGAATATCAAACAGCAACTTTTGAGTAAAAATGTAAGATTGAATTACCTTGGACCTCTTGGTCAGTTATGGTCTTCTCTAATCTAAAGTCCACCTTATGTGTTTGTTTTATCTTTTTTATCATTACCAATTATTTTTATGAAGAAAATCATGTTTTCTTAGAATATGAATTTATTGAAAATATGCTAACGTGGATGGTTGCCGAGGAGGGGTTGATAGATTTTTATTTACATTCCTTGCCACAATGGGCATTTTCATTGTTTAATCTCTCTGCCTGATTTATGGTAACACAGATTTTAGGTGCATTTTTTGTACGAGATCCTGTTGACATTGTAACTTTAGTAATGAAAATTTATAGTTTTTTTTGGGGTGAATCATTAATACTATTTTACTTTTCCAGTCCACATAGATATCACAAGGGTGTTCAACAATGTCCTCCTACAGCAGACGCAGTTGCAGGACAGTCATGGTGAAAAGACTATCACTGCCCATTATAATACATGGTATGTATACTGTTCTTTCTCTATACATATTATGGCCATTTTCCAGAAATTAGGAATAGAGCAGAAAATATATGATATATATATATAGATAGATAGATAGATAGATAGATAGATAGATAGATAGAATGATACACAGATACACACCTATGTGCATATATACATATAAAATATGTACATGCCATTCATTGTGATAAAAAAAATAGAATTGAAAGAGAGGAGGATATATGCATTACTTATGGCCCTGATGAGCCTACCATTTTATAAAATTGAGAAAACAGGTAACAAAGATGCAGAGATACTGGACAGGAATTTGTATCCCTTGAAAAACATTACAATACAAGGCAATATAGACAAGCATTCTGTTACTGGGAATTAAAGATACACATGATATTGGGACTATTACCATGGCATACAAATCACAGTTGTCCATAACATCCCATATTGTTTATGGTATTAAGGAATAACTAATTATAGCTGATAAGGATGGTTGAGGATAGAGGAAAGAGTGAATCCCAATAATTATATGTGATAGATTTGGTGGGAGAAACACAATTATTGGGAAATAAGCATTTAACTTTGCTTTCCTTTGACCCTCTTACAGGTATTCTGAGATACTTCTCCGACGTGTTAGTGCAGGTCACATTGTATTCTCAGAAAATCAGCGTGCCTTTGTGTCTTTAACAGCAGAAGGAGCTCAGCCATTTGCTGCAGAAGAATTTTCTGATATTAATGAGCTTAGAGCTTTGGCAGAACTAATAGGACCCTATGGGATGAAAGCACTGAATGAGAATTTGATGTGGCACATTGCTAATCAGGTGCAAGAATTGAAGGTAATAGAATGAATTGTTAATTTACTGTATTCTGTTCATTCAGATTTAGTTTTTTGATTAATGAGTTTTTCATATGATATATGTATATATATATATTTTTTTTATTACCACTATGTAAAATGCAGTTTTGGTTCAAATTATTGTTTCATATTATACATATAAGGAGCAACAAATATATGAACACTTTCCCCTCTCCAATGAACAGAAATTGGTGATCTTGAATAAGGAGGTTCTGCTTTCCATGAGAACTAACTTCGACAAACCTGACCAAATGAAGGAATTGTTCAAGAAGCTGCAGCGTATGTATAAGATATTCTGCTATGACTTGTTGTCAGCCTTGTACATGAAATACGATAATTAACAGCAATTTAATAATCATATCTTCTCTTTGATGATTTTGTGTCATATTTTCCAACAGAGGTTGATAGTGTCCTCTCACGGATGCAGATTATTGGAGTGATTCTCTGCTTCCGAAAGTTGGCTCAAGAAGCCTTGGCGGACATT
>NW_028234407.1:17760365-17767865 GCF_977035675.1 Penaeus japonicus
AAAAACTGTTGTAAAATCAAATGCGATTGGCCAAGAATTAAAATGAAATAGAAAATTTCTTATGTAAAACTATTTCTAACTTGATTACCCATGACATCATGTCATTTCACATCACAAAGTCCATGTACATACTCGTATGTATATATATGATTATTTATTTTGTTCTTTTCTTTTAGAAAAAAAGTGATCATTAAAAAAATATTTTTTGATACCCCACTTTTCATTGGTATTATCACATAGAAGTGAAGAAGAAAGGCAAAGTTAATTAAAGTAACACTAGAAAAGCATTGACTAAAATATCTCCTCTGAACATGCACTATTTTTACATGCCTTGACATTATAGATGCAATCATGCAATCTATAAGAATAGGGTGGGTGAAAAATACTCTGTGAAGTACAGAGTGGCACCGCAGAACAAAGCGTTGTGCGCTTGTTATCTTCCCAGCGTAAGCAGTAGGCGAAAATATGTCCCGTTGTGAATGGGTTAAAGAGGACAGTATGTTTTACATCCAATTCCAAATGGAGAACATCATTTTTCTGCTGTCTCATATTATCGTCAAAGTCAAAAAAGTCATATTATGATTAAGAAGTGTTTTTTCATAAATGACTCTTCACCTCTCCTTTCCTTCTGCAGAGGTACCTGATGAGGAATTCATCATTACATGCTTGTTGATGGTATTTGTTGCAGTTTCCATTCCAAAACTTGCACGTATGGACAACACTGTAAGTATGGAAAAGACTTCTCGTTGTATTTTCCCTCATCCCCTTGATAAAAAACAAATAGATTTTGATGAAAGTAGTTATTGAGCTTAAAGAAATGTATTTCACATTGCATAATATCTGAGTTACACTATGGCTTTAGATTCTTACAATTCATATTGTTACCCCAGGTATACAAACCAGCATATGGTGCCCATGCCAACAATTCCCATTGTTTGGCTCAGGCAGTAAATACACTTTTTGCTGCTCTCTTCACTTATTGTGGGCGAGCTCAAGACATCGAGGAGAGGTTGAAAGAGTTCTTGGCTGTAAGTATTTTTGCATTTATAAAACTTGTAAGTCTTCTGTTGCTCCCTTTTTTTCTGTAGTTGCCTTCAGATTAGAGGGAATCAATCACTTATAAAATACATGTGATTTCCTTGTATTAAGAATAGATAGGGGATTGCTGAAAGAATATTATAGCTTCCAGATGTAAAAAGTACAAGTATATGCCTCATTAGAGCTGTGTACTACCTACAGATCTGACAGTCTCTTAATACCTAGGTTGTTATTCTTTCAGCTTGCATCCTCCAGCCTTCTCCGTCTAGGACGAGAGAATGACAAGGATGTCATAAAGAACAGGGATGCTACTTATATACTATTACATCAGGTAAGTTTACTGCAGATAATCTTTATTTTTTACCCACCTGTTTTTTATTTGTATGTACAACATTTCAGATAGGTGGATTTTTTTTATTTTTTTTTTATTATTACTTCATTAGCTATCTCTTTACTTGTTGCTACTTCCCTTTAGCATTATCAATTGATTTATTCCACACTTTTGTTTTCCAGATTGTGGTGCAGTCACCCTTCCTAACCATGGACCTTCTGGAAGCATGCTTCCCCTACGCCCTGATCCGCAATGCCTACCACACAGTACACAAGGCAGAGCAGTAGATGATGGCTGAGAAACCATCTTTAAGGAATTACCTGATTGTTCATTCCCTTTCTTTCTTTCATGTTCTCTTTTTCTTTTTCTTTCTTGTACCCTCTTCTACTCCTTTCACTCTCATTCCCACTCCATCTTCTCCCTTTCCCTCCCCTGTCCCCCCCTTTCTCTCATTTGTCTTACCTGACCTGAATTTTATTTAGTCGATATAAATGATAGTCAAAGATTAATATTTGTATTAGTATTACCAATCTTTAGTTATTTCCATTTTGTAGCACAAGAGTCTATATGCCAAGTCAGATTTGAATGCCTTACACTAGTTGATTTTCTATTCCATGATATGATTCACAAATTTATTGTTGTTTATGTTGATGTCTAGTTCATTCTGTATGATTCTTACCGAGACATTTATATTTCTGATGTATATTCTCATTTACAGTGTGGCAAAAGGGTAGTTTTGGATGTCATGGCAGATGCTCTTTTTTTCATTCTAACCTTTATTCCACCTTATTTTTTGACAATATAAGATATTTACATATTTATCTATGATTGTGATATGAAGCTGAAGGACACTGAAAATTGTAATTTATTTCCATTTTTATTATCAGCATCATGGAGTGAGAATACAAAAGACAAAATGATGTTGGAAAATTGGTGACACAATATCAAGTTACAGGCATTTGATTTTCTTTCAGTTCAGATAAATGTATTACCTCTCATAGTTCTGATGTACACTTGGGTTTAATGATGTTGTACCTTTTATCCTAGCATATATTTTTATTTTTTAAGACCAATAATATTTTTACCAAGTGGTTTCTACAAAGAAGAATATGAGGTTCTGGTTCATCTGTCATTCAAGAAGATTGTTCTGTATGGTGTTATTCAAAAAGCGCTCAAAATTATCATGAATACATTACTTAGGTTTCAGTTAATCCTTCATGTACCCATAAATAACCTCAGTGCTATGAGAGATATTGACATAGTCTGATTTGTTTGTAGATAATTGATTTTAATGATGTGCTGTTGGATGTATTTATCACAAGCAATTATATATGTGTTCATGTCTTGAAAAAAAGAAAAGATGGAATTTTACCTTTACCTGATATGAAGAAAATGATTGTCACAAACCAAGAAAATACCAGTGACTTTGCAGTGTCAGTCATTTTTAGAAATATTTTAAATCAGGGGTTGAAACTTTCAAGTTTTTTATCATTCTGCAATCATAGTCAGATGGCATGAAGTGCACAAAAGCCACAATCAGTGAAATTTTATAGTACAAATATGCTTTTTTCAAGAGATTGTGTATTTCAAATTCAATACTTATTTTATCAGCATGCAACAAAAGTGGCAACAAGGGCGTGAGGATAGTACATAGAATTTTGTTCTGTTGATATTGTATTTATTATTTTAAATTACCATTTCACTCAAGAATCTTTTTTCCTTCTAGCCATGGATCTTGGTGGGAGAACTGTCATTGTAATATGTGGTAGTGTGCTCTTGATGATGTATTATGTCACATGACCATAGTAAAGACTTTGTGTTCAATTGTGTTTACTTCCAGATAATGAAAGGCTAGGCTCAATCTGCTTGTTATTTCACAGTAGACAATATGACCTATGGCAGTTACTGCCAACAAATGTTAATTATTAGCATCACTAATGCTATGAGGCTTATTTTCTATATTTTTTACAAGAACCTTTATCTTAAAATTACAATGCTGACAATAGATGTTTGTAGTCTTCATGAATTTGTATTCATACTATGAATCGCCTTGCTGTAGATGCCCAATGCCCTTTAAACCACAACACTTCTTGCAAACAAAGCAAAATGTACCAATTTACACAATCTTCAATTTCACTATCTAGCTTAAGTGTATATGTATGTATATAATTATAGTAAGAGTATGCACTACTAGTTGATACTTGTGAGTTGGTATGCCTTCAGTAGTCTGTTATTTCTGCATTTTTATAGGAGAGTTTTCTTTTGAGTATGAGTAAATCATGATTTATTAGTTAAGAATTCAATGTGATGTTACTAACTTCACCAAATAAAGGATTAACTCTAGAAGAATTCAAGGGCAGTGATAACTCTGATCAATAGAGCTCCAATCAGTATGCAGATATGGATTATCATGTGCAGTTCTGTTATTGCAAGCATGAAAGATTTTGATTCCATTGAGGTGCTCCAGCTTTGTTTGCAAAATAGAAAAAAGTAAATAGATGAAGTATGAATAATAATGAATTTAAAAAAAATGCAATACAGTATACCAAACATTGTCTATTGGTATGACCCTCTGATACTGTTTTCCTATCCCAGTTGATGCTGGGGTTATAAGAATATGTTTTGTAAAGTTTATGTAAATGGTATTATCTGTGCTTCTATAAACTTGGTTAAGTATTAGTTTTCAGAATGATACAATCAGTGACTTGGGCGCAGATTTTGGAATCATTCCTCGCATTTGTAAAGCACCAAAATTTGCTTTTAGGAGGATTTTCCAAAGCTCACAGTGACCTGTATGTGTCATGGTAATCAAAAGCTGACTTGAACTTCGTAGATGATAAGGAATTTTAGAGCAGGATTTCATATATCACTCTTTTATATGTATTCAACTGTGAAAGAAAAGCAAAACAGACACAAAAAAACATTTCATATGTCTTGTGCTTGACATAGCTCTAAATTTTGATTGTGCCTCTCATAGAAAAAATTGTTTTGTAGGAAATTTTTATTTCAGACCCATACTTTAGGTTTGACTGTGACCTTTTTTTTTATAGCAGTTAAAAGTCGTTATTTAATAGGGCGTGATAACAGAACACTTTCCTAGACAGTTAAGATTACCATCTTTGTCGCTCAATAGAAGTATGGTCTTATTGCTGTTTACTGTAGTAGAATTTATATTCAAGCCTTCTATGCAGTGTTCTAAGAAGTCAGCTTTTGAATATAACCAAAGGATGAATAAATTTTGAATTACCTTTATGACTGTGTATCCTTTCTTTTTGTTTGTCTTATTCCTACATGAAGAGAGAAATAAATCCTCTTAGTCAGTGTATGAGAATTCATTAATAAGAAAAAAAAAAAAAAAGGCACTGGAATGTAAATGTCAGATAGGGATGTAAGCCCATAATTCCATATGAGCTTATATAAAATATCCACATGATTTGCATACATTTTGGTATATATATATATATATATATATATATATATGATAATGAGGGTGCTTTCTTTCATGGGTTTAGGAATTCAGAGTATGAAACATTATAATTCTGTGTTGACTATCTGGGATCAAACAAGAACATTTTTTTAAGGTTATCCAGAGATGAAAATTATTAAAATATCAAAATATATTCTGAAAAGGATATATTACTTTATTTGTCATAAATTAATCTTCTTTCAAGCCAGCAAAAATAACAACTGACAGACAACTAAGGGATTATGGCAAAATATTAGAAAGTTTATCCTTCCATAAATGTATATTGATAATTCTTCCAAATCTGAATTTATTTTACAGATTAGCTGAAAAATAAAGGTCATATGACTGAATAACTTCTAGTAAGATGTAAAATTTTATTCACTGGAGAAACTTATTGATATAGGAAAAATGTACACAAGAATAGAGAAAGGTTCAGGAAATACCATAAGTGAAATAGCCTAATATTAAAACTGAAAAAAATGATATTAAAAGTCATGATAAATAATATTGCATCAAAATGGCAAGAAAACAGTATGATGCAGGAATCAAAAAAGATTATAATTTTCATTAGCAATCAAATAATGTCAGTAATTAATATCATTGTAATAATAATAAAAGTGATATCAAATTGTAATTTTGAAATGATTTAATACTTATGACAAGATAGTGACCATTGCCATAATCATCATTATAATAACAATGATGAAGAGTGATAATAATGCCAGTGGCAATCATTCCAATTCTAATGATAACAACAATTACCACTACCAATTAACTTTTTCTCAAAATCATTATTCAAAAGACCATCACAAAAAATAACACCGTAACAATAAGAAAAAATAAGAAGTGTCTCAACAACAGAGCTGTGCGCAGGAAGTTTGAAAGGGGTGTGATTGAAAAAGAAACCTTTAGTACGGGGCTTTTAAAATGGGGTGTATTGTTAAAATAAGGAACTGGTTTGTTTTTTCATTGTATGTAAAAAGAATTATGTATTTCTTGAGAGTTGTAATGACCAGCAGTGACATGTTGGAAGGGTCTTTCACTGATGGGTCAGGGTCAGGTCACACCAACGACAACCAGACAAAAGCAGTCAACCACAAATTAAAAATAACAAAATTGATTTCTCTAATATCACGCCTTGGTTGAGCCATGGCAATGATATCAAAGTGAAAATAGTCTACTATGAACAGGTAAATAAAATCCGTTTGTGCAGGCTGTTGCCGGAGGTCTGGTAAGGAAGATCTGCAGTCCTAAGAAGAAAGCTGGGGAGATATTTCAGAATATACAATTGTCAATATTCATCATGTTTAAGCTGCGATTTTCAACACAAAGCTGATTAAGCATCATAGCAGAAGAGCTAGCAAGGCAAGGAGTAACAGTCAAAAGGATAAAAAGGAGGATAGGAAACGGGCAGATAAGCTGACCCTCATCCTTCATAAGGAGTTTCTATCAGACATAGTAGCTTGATATCCGTTAAGGTTCTGGTCATACAAACATTGTTACAACTGCCGAAAATTTGATCAGTGTCGTATATCCAAGATAATCTTCGAGCTCTGCGGAGGAAAGAAGCTCATGGGGCATACTTACTTCATCCCACAAAGCTTCAGACTGGAACTATGAGCATTACAGAATGGAGAAGGAATTCCAAACCTTATGAAACTCACAGCCATTGTCGTACTCCGAGATAAAGAGCGTTATGTATAAGGAATTAAAAAGGCGACCCAAGAAACAAGCCTCATAAATAGTGTTGCATATTGTTTTCCAGCTCTGGAGACATATGCCACAGTCATCACAGACACGACAGATGTAGTTAGATCTATGGCAAAGATCTGACACCCGTCCCACATCCCCCGTTTCTCCAGCCTACGCACGCAAGCAGAGCCTCAGACGAACCTTAGTATAGCCACCACTTACGGAGATGGGTTCTGCCTCAAAGATTGAGGAAGTAACTTTATTTCTTTCCAGATGATATTGCACTAACCAGAGCGCTCTCGGAAATTCCTGCTGGTCCTCTTTAGCAAGATATTTAGGGAGATCATAGTGGAAAGAAACTTCAGCTTCTCGGTCGATATCTAAACTTGTGTAAGGAATTATAAAGCAGCATCGTCATCATTATTATCATCTTATTATCATCATCATCATCATCATCGTCATCAACGTTATCATCATCATCGTCATTACCCTTAGCATTATCATAATTATCATCATCGTCATCATCATCATTAGTTTTATCTTTATTATTATCATCATTATTCTTATTATCATTCTCATTATCATCATTATCATTATTGTTATTATTATTGTTATTATCATTATTTTTATCATCATTATTACTATTGATTATTATTATCATTACTGTTATCATTACTATTATTATGATTGTTGTTATTATCATTGTTACTGCTATCATTATCACTATTGCTATTATTATCATTTATTTTATTATTGTTTTCACCACTATTATAATTATCATTATCATTATTATCAGCATCATCATTATCATTATTAGTATTATCACAATTATTAATATTATTACTTTTATTTTCATTATTATCATTGTTATCATTATTATCATTATTGTTATAAATATTATCGTGATCATTATTATAATTGTTATTATTATCATTATCATTACTATTTCACAATTCCCCATGAAAACAGACAC
>NW_028234407.1:17785365-17787865 GCF_977035675.1 Penaeus japonicus
CACAAGGTAAAGGTCAAGGTTATTCGTGCCTGGTGTGTGGCAAAGGGTTCATGAATTAGATGGGTCAAGTTACTTTTCCACATATCTCATGTATATATCTATAGTTGTCTTTTGATCAGTCTCTCTATCTGCTCTTCAGTCTATCCGTCTATACCTCGACCTACCTGCCACACTACTCTTCTGTCTTCTTTTTTATAATAAGACATATACATGTTCTTTTGTTTTTCTTTTTTTTTTCTTTATGCGTCACGATCTTATTAACAGTTGCGTTTTTTAGGAAGCAGCCGGAAGTCTCCGAACGTCGCTCTTACTTAAATCTGACGCCACCGCCAGACGCTCACTCTTCACCGGACGGCCTGAGGACACGCCAGCACTCATTAGACATATACTTGCGTATTATAGATCTTGTGGGTAATTGCAATATGAAAATTAAATCCTCCATATTCGTTTGCATGTGGCTGTCAGCGCTGACTGTGTCGGCCAGTGGGTGCGAGACGCCTCGGCAGCATACAGATGGTGTTCCTGAAGCAGGAATAGTAATTGATCCACCTTTGTTGCCATGTGAGAACCACTGCGAAGTCCGTTTCGCCAACGGAGAGTGCCACGTCAACGTCAGCTGCCTGTTCGCCGCCGGAGAAGGAGCTTCCAGCCTCGTGTCCTCCTCCTTCCACACTGAAAGTGGATCTTCGGAGAGGTCGTTCTGTCGTGGTCACTGCGTGTTCCGGGACGTGGAAGGACCCTGTCGCCTGGACTTGATCTGCCTTCTCAGGCGCGACGCGGCGGCGACACGGAAGTTCCTGGAGCAGTTCCTGATCTACGAGGAGACCGTCGTCGAGGCGCTGGCACTCACGGCCGAGTCTGCGCGATCTTCAGGCGATCTGAAGGGAATGCAAGAAGAAGAAGAGACACAGCACGACCAACAGGATCTATCTCCCTCATCGCAGTCTCCACAGGAGAACGAGATCACGGACGATGAACAGGGCACGGGTAGCCCAGATCATAGTATCGTCAACCCGCCGGTCCTCCCGTGCCCGGGCCGCT
This sequence comes from Penaeus japonicus, assembly GCF_977035675.1. Lineage (NCBI taxonomy): Eukaryota > Metazoa > Arthropoda > Malacostraca > Decapoda > Penaeidae > Penaeus > Penaeus japonicus. The sequence continues at coordinate 17,786,407 of NW_028234407.1, forward strand.
GCGAGGTCAGGAATCCGAGCAACGAGTGCGTTGTGGACGTTGACTGCGCGGCAGAGCTGTAAAAGTTCCTCTTCATCGCAGCAAGGAATAATGAGAACACAGCTAAATGTTTAATGTTACAGTATAATGATAAAAAGTTAATTGGTAAAATGTATATCTACTCTGAAACGCGCAATTGACTGCCGGGCCAAGAAATGAACGGAAAGGGGTGCAGGAGACGCAGCAGAAGCATGAAAAACAGGTGTTGCCTCCATCTCCCACAGCACCAGCTGAGAAAGGCAAAGATGGCGACGAGGAAGATAACATAGAAATGACTGTCATAGTGGGAGCCCTGCTCACCCGTGCCCAGGACGGTGTGAAGTGAGGAACCCGAGGAACGAATGCGTTGTTGACTTCGAGTGTGAGGGAGGACTTTAACGGACACCTATTACACACACTCACAAACAATCTTCATATTAGAAATGCAAGAAAACAATGAATACAATAGTAGCACAAACTATCAATTTCTTTAAATCTAGCCAATTACATACTTTACGACAGGAAAACATATTTGTATTGTATCACTTGTATGCCCCGACTGTATCACCTAAGTAGCATAATTTTTGTCATACTTTGTTTCGTGAATATCTTTTGTACAAATTGCAATTTCACTGTTTATTTCGAAATGCACTCAACAAATAAGAAAAGTGATTTTTATTTCTTTAACAAATAGATTGATAGTCATAGAGAGAGAGGGAGAAAGAGAGAGAGAGAGAGAGAGAGAGAGAGAGAGAGAGAGAGAGAGAGAGAGAGAAAGGGAGAGAGAGAGAGAGAGAGAAGAGAGAGAGAGAGAGAGAGAGAGAGAGAGAGAGAGAGAGAGAGAGAGAGAGAGAGAGAGAGAGAGAGAGAGAGAGAGAGAGAGAGAGAGAGAGAGAGAGAGAGAGAGGGGGGGAGAGAGAGAGAGAGAGAGAGAGAGAGATTGGCGTGGAAGGGATGTTCAGTACGAAGACAAAAACATATAAAATAAATATACAAAACTCCTTAAAACATGAATTCTTCTGCTAAAAGTAATGGCATCGGACTCTCACCAGTTAGAGAATATAAACTCCAAATCAAACATAGGAAGTTTCGCGAAAATATCGACTAGATTTCATGCATGAAATTAAGAGAACAAATGACGCAATCCTGTGAAGTCTGCACCCGTGTGTGCATGTCGATTACGTTAGTATCACTTTTTTATCTATCGGTCGTCGATTCTCTTTCTTTCTATATATCAGTGCATGCAAACATACATATACATATATAAATATATATATATATATATATATATTCATATATATATATATATATACATATATATATATATATACATTTATATGTGTATATGTATATATATATATATATATATATATATATATATATATATATATATATATATATATATATATATATTTATATATATCTATATATATATATATAT
>NW_028234407.1:17802865-17807865 GCF_977035675.1 Penaeus japonicus
TACTGTCCTTTAGAAACCGAAAAGGGGCGAGGGGAAGGGAATACTGTCTTTTATAAACTGAAAAGGGGTGAGAGGAAGGATATACTGTCCTTTAGAAACTGAAAAGGGTTGAGAGGAAGGGAATACTGTCCTTTAGAAACTGAAAAGGGTTGAGAGGAAGGGAATACTGTCCTTTAGAAACTGAAAAGGGTTGGGAGGAAGGGAAAACTGTCCCTTAGAAACAGAAAAGGGTTGGGAGGAAGGGAATACTGTCCTTTAGAAACCGAAAAGGGGTGAGAGGAAGGGAATACTGTCCTTTAGAAACTGAAAAGGAGTGAGAGGAAGGGCATACTGTCCTTTAGAAACCGAAAAGGGGCGAGAGGAAGGGAATACTGTCCTTTAGAAACCGAAAAGGGGTGAGAGGAAGGGAATTCTGTCCTTTAGAAACCGAAAAGGGGTGAGAGGAAGGGAATTCTGTCCTTTAGAAACCGAAAAGGGGTGAGAGGAAGGGAATACTGTCCTTTAGAAACCGAAAAGGGGTGAGAGGAAGGGAATTCTGTCCTTTAGAAACCGAAAAGGGTTGAGAGGAAGGGAATACTGTCCTTTAGAAACCGAAAAGGGTTGAGAGGAAGGGAATTCTGTCCTTTAGAAACCGAAAAGGGGTGAGAGGAAGGGAATTCTGTCCTTTAGAAACCGAAAAGGGGTGAGAGGAAGGGAATTCTGTCCTTTAGAAACCGAAAAGGGGTGAGAGGAAGGGAATTCTGTCCTTTAGAAACCGAAAAGGGGTGAGAGGAAGGGAATACTGTCCTTTAGAAACCGAAAAGGGTTGAGAGGAAGGGAATTCTGTCCTTTAGAAACCGAAAAGGGGTGAGAGGAAGGGAATACTGTCCTTTAGAAACCGAAAAGGGGTGAGAGGAAGGGAATACTGTCCTTTAGAAACCGAAAAGGGGTGAGAGGAAGGGAATACTGTCCTTTAGAAACCGAAAAGGGGTGAGAGGAAGGGAATTCTGTCCTTTAGAAACCGAAAAGGGGTGAGAGGAAGGGAATTCTGTCCTTTAGAAACCGAAAAGGGGTGAGAGGAAGGGAATTCTGTCCTTTAGAAACCGAAAAGGGGTGAGAGGAAAGGAATTCTGTCCTTTAGAAACCGAAAAGGGGTGAGAGGAAGGGAATTCTGTCCTTTATAACTCGAAAAGGGGTGAGAGGAAGGGAATTCTGTCCTTTAGAAACCGAAAAGGGTGAGAGGAAGGGTATACTGTTCTTTAGAAACCGAAAAGAGGTGAGAGGAAGGGAATTCTGTCCTTTAGAAACCGAAAAGGGGTGAGTGGAAGGGAATACTGTCCTTTAGAAACCGAAAAGGGGTGAGAGGAAGGGAATTCTGTCCTTTAGAAACCGAAAAGGAGTGAGAGGAAGGAAATTCTGTCCTTTAGAAACCGAAAAGGGGTGAGAGGAAGGGAATTCTGTCCTTTAGAAACCGAAAAGGGGTGAGAGGAAGGGAATTCTGTCCTTTAGAAACCGAAAAGGGGTGAGAGGAAGGGAATTCTGTCCTTTAGAAACCGAAAAGGGGTGAGAGGAAGGGAATTCTGTCCTTTAGAAACCCCTCTTAGAAACCGAAAAGGGGTGAGAGGAAGGAATTCTGTCCTTTAGAAACCGAAAAGGGGTGAGAGGAAGGGAATTCTGTCCTTTAGAAACCGAAAAGGGGTGAGAGGAAGGGAATTCTGTCTTTTAGAAACCGAAAAGAGGTGAGAGGAAGGGAATTCTGTCCTTTAGAAACCGAAAAGGGGTGAGAGGAAGGGAATTCTGCCTTTTAGAAACCGAAAAGGGGTGAGAGGAAGGGAATTCTGTCCTTTAGAAACCGAAAAGGGGTGAGAGGAAGGGAATACTGTCCTTTAGAAACCGAAAAGGGGTGAGAGGAAGGGAATACTGTCCTTTAGAAACCGAAAAGGGGTGAGAGGAAGGGAATGCTGTCCTTTAGAAACCGAAAAGGGGTGAGAGGAAGGGAATGCTGTCCTTTAGAAACCGAAAAGGGGTGAGAGGAAGGGAATACTGTCCTTTAGAAACCGAAAAGGGGTGAGAGGAAGGGAATTCTGTCCTTTAGAAACCGAAAAGGGGTGAGATGAAGGGAATACTGTCCTTTAGAAACCGAAAAGAGGCGAGAGGAAGGGAATGCTTTCCTTTAGAAACAGAAAAGGGGTGAAAGACAGGGAATTCTGTCCTTTAGAAACCGAAAAGGGGTGAGAGGAAGGGAATACTGTCCTTTAGAAACCGAAAAGGGGTGAGAGGAAGGGAATACTGTCCTTTAGAAACCGAAAAGGGGTGAGAGGAAGGGAATACTGCCCTTTAGAAACCGAAAAGGGGTGAGAGGAAGGGAATACTGTCCTTTAGAAACCGAAAAGGGGTGAGAGGAAGGGAATACTGCCCTTTAGAAACCGAAAAGGGGTGAGAGGAAGGGAATACTGTCCTTTAGAAACCGAAAAGGGTTGAGAGGAAGGGAATACTGCCCTTTAGAAACCGAAAAGGGTTGAGAGGAAGGGAATGCTGTCCTTTAGAAACCGAAAAGGGGTGAAAGACAGGGAATTCTGTCCTTTAGAAACCGAAAAGGGGTGAGAGGAAGGGAATACTGTCCTTTAGAAACCAAAAAGGGGCGAGAGGAAGGGAATACTGTCCTTTAGAAACCGAAAAGGGGTGAGAGGAAGGGAATACTGTCCTTTAGAAACCGAAAAGGGGTGAGAGGAAGGGAATACTGCCCTTTAGAAACCGAAAAGGGTTGAAAGGAAGGGAATACTGTCCTTTAGAAACCGAAAAGGGGTGAGAGGAAAGGCATACTGTTCTTTAGAAACCGAAAAGGGGCGAGAGGAAGGGAATGCTGCCCTTTAGAAACCGAAAAGGGGTGAGAGGAAGGGAATACTGTCCTTTAGAAACCGAAAAGGGGTGAGAGGAAGGGAATACTGTCCTTTAGAAACCAAAAAGGGGCGAGAGGAAGGGAATGCTGCCCTTTAGAAACCGAAAAGGGGTGAGAGGAAGGGAATACTGTCCTTTAGAAACCGAAAAGGGTTGAGAGGAAGGGAATACTGCCCTTTAGAAACCGAAAAGGGTTGAAAGGAAGGGAATACTGTCCTTTAAAAACCGAAAAGGGGTAAGAGGAAGGGAAAACTGCCCTTTAGAAACTGAAAAGGGTTGAAAGAAGGGAATACTGTCCTTTAGAAACTGAAAAGGGTTGAAAGGAAGGGAATACTGTCCTTTAGAAACCGAAAAGGGTTGAGAGGAAGGGAATACTGTCCTTTAGAAACCGAAAAGGGGTGAGAGGAAGGGAATACTGTCCTTTAGAAACCGAAAAGGGGTGAGAGGAAGGGAATACTGTCCTTTAGAAACCGAAAAGGGGCGAGAGGAAGGGAATACTGTCTTTTATAAACTGAAAAGGGGTGAGAGGAAGGGAATTTTGCCCTATAGAAACTGAAAAGGGTTGAGAGGAAGGGAATACTGTCCTTTAGAAACCGAAAAGGGTTGAGAGGAAGGGAATACTGTCCTTTAGAAACTGAAAAGGGGTGAGAGGAAGGGAATACTGTCCTTTAGAAACTGAAAAGGGGTGAGAGGAAGGGAATACTGTCCTTTAGAAACCGAAAAGGGGTGAGAGGAAGGGAATACTGTCCTTTAGAAACTGGAAAGGGTTGAAAGAAAGGGAATATTGTCCTTTAGAAACCGAAAAGGGATGAGAGGAAGGGAATACTGTCTTTTAGAAACCGAAAAGGGGAGAGAGGAAGGGAATACTGTCCTTTAGAAACCGAAAAGGGGTGAGAGGAAGGGAATACTGTCCTTTAGAAACCGAAAAGGGGTGAGAGGAAGGGAATACTGTCCTTTAGAAACCGAAAAGGGTTGAGAGGAAGGGAATACTGTCCTTTAGAAACCGAAAAGGGGTGAGAGGAAGGGAATACTGTCCTTTAGAAACCGAAAAGGGGTGAGAGGAAGGGAATACTGTCCTTTAGAAACCGAAAAGGGGTGAGAGAAAGGGAATGCTGCCCTTTGGAAACCGAAAAGGGGCGAGAGGAAGGGAATACTGTCCTTTAGAAACCGAAAAGGGGTGAGAGGAAGGGAATACTGTCCTTTAGAAACCGAAAAGGGTTGAAAGGAAGGGAATACTGTCCTTTGAAAACCGAAAAGGGGTGAGAGGAAGGGGATACTGTCCTTTAGAAACCGAAAAGGGGTGATAGGAAGGGAATACTGACCATTCAAAACCGAAAAGAGGTGAGAGAAAGGGAATGCTGCCCTTTGGAAACCGAAAAGGGGCGAGAGGAAGGGAATACTGCCCTTTAGAAACCGTAAAGGGGTGAGAGAAAGGGAATGCTGCCCTTTGGAAACCGAAAAGGGGCGAGAGGAAGGGAATACTGCCCTTTAGAAACCGTAAAGGGGTGAGAGAAAGGGAATGCTGCCCTTTGGAAACCGAAATGGGGCGAGAGGAAGGGAATGCTGTCCTTTAGAAACCGAGAAGGGGTGATGAGCTAAATAAGCGAAGCCATGGGACGTGCATGATACAAAACGACTTGATACGACCATCTTCAATAATTCGCTGTGAATTATTATTATTGTTATCATTATTGTTATTATCCTTATCATTGTTATTACCATTATTGTTTTTACTCTTATCATTGTTATCATCATTATTGTTTTTACCCTTATCATTGTTATTATCATTATTGTTTTTACCCTTATCAATGTTATTACTATTATTGTTTCTACCCTTATCATTGTTATTATCAATATTGTTTTTATCCTTATCATGTTGTTACCATTATTACTATTGCCATTATTATCCTTGTCATCATTATCAAGATCATTGTTATTGTCACCATTATCAAGATCATTGTTATTGTCATCATTAACAATCATGATGTACTCATCCATCTTAACTCTCAATCTAAAATTTCCAGTGATGATAATCTCGGATCAATAAAATATAACTTACCCTTCATCTGACAACACTTTAGATTTCCAGATGTCTTAAGATCCAAAAACAGATTTAAAAAAAT
>NW_028234407.1:17840365-17842865 GCF_977035675.1 Penaeus japonicus
TTATCATAACTATTAATAGAATTATCACTATTATCATCATCACTATCATCATCATTAACACGAATACTATTATCATTATCGTTAATATCATTATCTGTGTTACTATTATCATCATTATTATCATCATCATTATTACTAGTTTTGTTATTATCATTATCATCACTTTATTACGATAATTATTATTATTGTAATTTTGAATTTTATTGTCATCATTATCATCATTATTAATATCATTATATTATATAATCATCATCATTACTATCATCATGAATTATATCTTAATCATTATTATAATTATTACTATTATCATCATTATCATTATTGTTATCACTGTTAATATAATTGATATTATTGTTATCATCACTGATATCATTAATAATACCATTATCATTTGTCAATACTATCATTATGATTATCATCAATATTCCCATTATCATCAATATGACCGTTACTATCAACACCATTATCATTATCATCATTATCATTATTATTACTATCAGTATCATTATTATCACTTTTACCAATCATCTTCTTCATTGACATCAGTATCATTACCATTCTCAGTATCATTACTGTATCTGTTATTATTCCTTATTCCATCACATCGAAATTCCAAACTGGCCCCGAGTCCTAGATTTCCTAACTAAAGGTCCTATTCAATAACTAAAGGACCCAATAGGACTGCTCAAGGGAATGATGAAAGACCTTAGCACATGTCTTTGTATTGCTTTATGATTATTAATGCATCAAGGCCGGGTTTAGCCAGGCCTACTGACGCTGTGAGAGGCGGACAAAAAATGTGATTTGTTTCTTCCAATTTCTCTTGCTGTGGGAATGGAAGAGTTGTCTGTTGTGGGAGGCGAGATCTAAAAGAGGATGCTTATTGAATTACTGAATATACACAATATACACGCATACACACACACACACACACACACATACACACACACACACACACACACACACACACACACACACACACACACATATATATATATATACATATATATAGACATATATATTATATTATATCATATGTATATATATATATATATATATATATATATATATATATATATATATATATATATATATAAACACACACATTCACGCATGAATACTGTAGATACACTGTATATAAATGCGTGCATGTGTGGTGGCTGTATGTGTGCCTACTGATTTATGACCAAGTGCATGAAGACTTCCTGTTGGAATACTAGGCACGCGATTACCATTTCATGAAAAATCTCAAACAAAAGGTAACAAGATTGTATTTCAAAAGTTATAAAAGGGATATAATTTTAAGCTAATCGGATTTTTTTCCTTACCTCTACCCTGAATTTCTCATACTTTTATTTTCCTTCTCTCTCTCTCTTTCTCGCTTTCTCTCTCTCTCTCTCTCTCTCTCTCTCTCTCTCTCTCTCTTCTCTCTCTCTCTCTCTCTCTCTCTCTCCCGCGCTCTCTCCTCTCTCTCTCTCTCTCTCTCTCTCTCTCTCTCTCTCTCTCTCTCTCTCTCTCTCTCTCTTTTCTCTCTCTCTCTCTCTATTTCTCTCTCTCTCTCTCCTCTCTCTCTCTCGCTGGCTCCGCTCTCTCTCTCTCTCATCACATTCACATCCTCTCTCTCTCGCTCTCCTCCTCATCTCTCTCTCTCTCTCACTCTCTCCTCCATCTCTCTCTCTCTCTCCTCTCTCTCTCTTCTCTCTCTCTCTCTTTCACTTTCCTCTCTCTCTTTCTCGCTCTCTCTCTCTCTCTCTCTCTCTCTCTCTCTCTCTCTCCACATCTCTATCTCTCTCTCTCTCTCTCTCTCTTTTTTTTCTTCTCTCTCTCTCTCTCTCTCTCTCTCTCTCTCTCTCTCTCTCTCTCTCTCTCTCTCTCTCTCTCTCTCTATCTTTCTCTATCTATCTATCTATCAATCTCTTTCTCTCTCTATACTTCCTTATCAATTACATTATCTGTCTCTGAATGCTTTACCGATATGGAAAATGATATGAATAAACGTATAGCCATACAACTATTAAGGGAAGGTAGTGGGAACGTCCCTTCTCCTCTAGGGCTAGTTCCTCTTGACAGGTCATCGGACATGGAAGGTCTGTTGAGGACCTGGACGTTCCTAGCATTCTTGACAGTCGCGTTACGTCAATTGTATGTCACATTTGCTTTGTAGCATGACAGGTGCCGCACCTCTATTCTCTCCTCACTGCTACACGCTGGGCGAAGCGACGGCTAATATTAACGTAAACATACTCGCTTACCCATTTCCTCACTTATGCCACTGTGAGTACGTTACTCAATATGCCTGTCCTTTGACAATTCCCTCCATGATTTTTTAAGCAATCTAACTAAATATCTATCTTTTAGTCTATATATCTTTCTCTATATCTTGCTCACCATCTTTCTCTCCCTGTTTTTTTTTTCACTGAGCCTTGTTCTCCCTCTATGTGTGTTTGTCTGTTTTTGTGTCTCTATATCTCTTCATATACTCCTTATCTCTTTCTCTCTT
>NW_028234407.1:17852865-17855365 GCF_977035675.1 Penaeus japonicus
ATATATATAATTATATATATATATATATATATATATATATATATAATATTTTATCTATACACATCTTCATTTATTTTATATCATTTTATAACACATATTCAGTTATAATATATATATATATACACATAGTCATTTATATAAAAAATATATATAATATATATTATATATATATATTGTATATACTACTATATATATTACATACTTATCTTATGTGCACCACACACACACACCACACAAAACACCACCCCCATGTGCACACACACACACACACACACACAACACACCCTGTGCACACACCACACCCACAACTCACACCACACATATGTGTATATATATATATATATATAATATATGTAAATAAATATATTATATATATATATATATACATACACAATCATATAAATAGATACACTAATGTTGATATGATGAGCATCATCCATCATCTCATCGTTAATTCTGCAGAGAGATAGACCAATATATACCCCCCCCCCCACCTCGCAGATTCCTACTACGAGCACGCCAAGCTGACGCTCATCCTTGACAAGGGAGGCAGCTCCTCCTGCCCGTCTCCGCCCTCGGCGGGGCTCCCGGGGGACGTCACGCTGAGGAACCAGCTGGTGCTGGCCTACAAGTCCTTAGAGGACTCGACGGACCCGAACCTACTGGCAGGATGGGTCCGGTGGTCGGGGGCGTGGGAGGCTTACACGCTCCTGCAGGACAGAAAACTCCCAGTCGCTACCATTACGTTGTGAGTGGCGCCGTTTTGCTATTCTGACGCTTTTCTGGCAGGAATTTGGTTTTAAGTTCATCCTTATTAAATTGTATGGTCAATAACCTACGAAATATGATGCTTCTTCTTGCTACCTTTACGGTATGATAAAAAAAAAAAAAAAAAAAATATATATATCATCTTTTAGCTATCTGTAAAAAAAGGGGAAATAATGGGAATGTATGAATATAGAGTAATATTTTTCCTTTTATCATTTCTCCTCTTCCCTCCCCCGTCCTCCTCCTTCGGCAGGTACGTGAGGGAGAACTTCCCGACGAAGATTCCCAAGGAGACCTTCAAGTACGTCGTGATGCTGGAAATCGTGACCCACGGCATAGACGAGGTGCAGCAACTGCGCGCGGCCACGCAGCGGCTGCGGGTGGAGCGCTGGAGCGGCTACATCTGCCTCTACACGGAACACTCGCTCATTGAATTCTCCGATAACTTCTCCAGTAACGACAGTATAAGCAAAATTGTCGAAGACGTTATGTGACGGTTTGGCACCAAGCGGTAGCTGCCCACTCGTCTGCTCGGTTCCGCCGACCATCTTGCGTGTCTGTGGACTGTTCGTCAGAAACTACTGAACTAACTTTTCAGAAGCAAGGTCGGCTTAACTAAGTGTTACTCGAGAAAGTGATAGATTAAGATGACTTCAAGTGACTGTGGTGCGCATATGACATCCCTTTTTATGCAAATGAGAAATCTCCAGTGGTATTGCTGAAACCAAGTTTTGTGAGATTAACTCATAATTTCTAAAAGGAAGAGATAATGCTGAAACAACTGACAGTATTTGGTCATAACTTTCTCATTTTGACCATCACATTTCTAAGAAAGTGGATTAGATTATATAAATAGATATGATAAACATAAATAAAATAAAAAATCACACTTCCAAGTACCAGTGATGAATCTAATTTGATACTATGTTTGATGAATAGTATTCATTCATTCATAATAGACGTGCATTCGTGGACGTTGGCGCCCAGTGACCGCGATGGCGTCCCGTGGCACCAGAACCGAGAGGCCTGGCTGGAGGTGCGCGAAGACTTGCTGTGACGTGTTCCTATCCAACTGATTCCCGCTGCCTTAGTGGATGTATCACTATATATACACACACATCCCCAGCCTTTATGTAGCGTGACAAGAGGTCTTTACCTTGTTCTAGAAAATTATCTTTGTCATATATCATACAATATAACCGTTACTTCTTGGGAAGATTTGAACTATGCAATTATGCACAAGATGTGTACATATGTTTACAAACATACGAATTACAAGCACACACCCACACAAAAGTAAAGTCATATGCAAATATTTATAAATACCAAAAATGTATATATATGTATAATATATAGTATATATATCATATATATATATATATATATATATATATATATATATATATATGATATATGTATAATATATATAATATATAGATATATATATATATACATATATTACTATATTTATATTTATATATTCTTTACTAATACCTATATATTATATATACTATACAATATATATTATAATATATATATATATATATATATATTAATATGATATATATATATATATATTAGTATATTTATACGTAGATATATATATATATATATATATATATATAATATATATATATATATATATATATATATCCATTTCATACATATATTTGTGTACTATATATATACTATTTATTGTAATCCCATACCCCCATATACCCATTATATATAT
>NW_028234407.1:17862865-17865365 GCF_977035675.1 Penaeus japonicus
AGGAGAGAGAGGTGATGTGAGAGAGAGAGAGAGAGAGCAAAAGAGAGAATGGTTAGAGAGAAGGAGAGAGAGAGAGAGCAAAAGAGAGAATGGTTAGAGAGAAGGAGAGAGAGAGAGAGCAAAAGAGAGAATGGTTAGAGAGAAGGAGAGAGAGAGAGAGCAAAAGAGAGAATGGTTAGAGAGAAGGAGAGAGAGAGAGAGCAAAAGAGAGAATGGTTAGAGAGAAGGAGAGAGAGAGAGAGCAAAAGAGAGAATGGTTAGAGAGAAGGAGAGAGAGAGAGAGCAAAAGAGAGAATGGTTAGAGAGAAGGAGAGAGAAAGAAAGAAGAAATCCGAGGGAGAGAGGCAGTGTCGAGAGAGAGAGAGAGAGAGATAACGAGAAAACGTAAACGAATAGAGATAGAGATAAAGATAGAGAGAGAATGAGAAAACGTAAACGAATAGAGATAGAGATAGATAGAGAGAGAGAGAGAATGAGAAAACGTAAACGAATAGAGATAGAGATAGATAGAGAGAGAGAGAATGAGAAAACGTAAACGAATAGAGATATAGAAAGAGATAAAGAGAGAGAGAGAGAGAGAGAATGAGAAAACGTAAACAAATAGAGATACCTAATAAGAGCAAGAAGGATAGTGATAATGCATGTCAAAACAACAAAAACAAATACAGAAGTGGGAGAGTGAGCATAGGGTTGCGTGAAAGTGGGACAGTACTACGTGTGGGAGGGGAGGAGGGGAGGAGGAGGGGGAGAAGGGAGGGAGGACATAACTAAACTGAAATATTCATTCCTATTGACTTGAGACAAAGTGAACGGAGCGCGACACTCCTGCGTGAGCGTGAATGCGTATTTATTACAGGCTGCCAGGATTGTGAATGCTTTTCTATTGCTAAGTAATGGTATACACATTGTAGAGGTTTGGGTGGCGGTCTTCTTTTTAAAAATTATATTCAATAGACATGATAACATTGACGGCAAACATAAGAAATAAATACAGATGATTATGTCAAGTCTACACACAGATATCATCCTCAGGTACATCATATAGATGGAGACATACATGTGTGAGTATATGTGTTTGTGTACAAACAAACGTCTCTCTCTCTCTCTCTCTCTCTCTCTCTCTCTCTCTCTCTCTCTCTATCTATCTATCTATCTATCTATCTATCTATCTATCTATCTATCTCTCTCTTTCTCTGTCTGTATGTCTCTCTCGCATTCTCTCCCTCTCTCTCTCTCTCTCTCTCTCTCTCTCTCTCTCTCTCTCTCTCTCTCTCTCTCGATGCTCAGACACGGTCCTCCACAGGTCTGCGCACCCTCCCAAAATCGAACACTTCTTTCATCCCGCGGAATTCATTATTGTACACTCGATCACCGCCCCTGCGCCGACTCCATCCATCTACTACTAAGCGTCCAGCTTACCTCCTAAGCTCTCTCTCTCTCTCTCTCTCTCTCTCTCTCTCTCTCTAGTATTCATATGCGGAACATTACATACGGATTTTCAGTAGAAAAAACCTACTCCGCGCAAGACCATCACATGCCATGTTGACACACAGCTGCATCAAGAGAGAGTGGAGTACGACATAAGATATGGATAAAGCCACCGTGTAATAAAAAGAATCCTGCAAGAAAGATGGCGACCTTCTTACCTGTACACCGCAAAAAAGAATCTACGATGTCATTTTGCGATATGGATTATGCCCTAAAGAAAGAGACGCTGAGATCTAAGACTATTTATTGTTCAGAGCCTTCTTGAGAGGAGATCCAAAATTCTGCCCGTGCCGGCCAAGGTGACCTTATTTCTTAGCCAAACCATAGTTTGATTGGTTATTTGAATATTAAGTAGCTGTCACGAATTTTATAATAGAAATTGAAAAAGAAAACTAACAACGGCTAGTTTTATCTCATGCATCAACATCATATCTTTGAGACAATAAGAAAAAAGATAAATGGGTAACCTTTGTAACAAAAGAATTGATTAAAAGACTGATCATATAATTTATTATTTATAAATAATGCTAACAATTCGTGGAAAATAAAACAGGAGTAGATCGCAATCAGTATCTGATTAACGTGGAAAAATCACTCGACTAAAGAGATCCAGTCAAATAACTTGGCAAGTCAAAGGTTGAGAAACAATTGCAGACTAATGAAAAAAATGATATCAAAATCCGAACGAGAAAAAATCATAGGAGAAATCAATAAAGGAGTAGTGAAAAAAAAGAAAAAGCAATGAGATTTGAAAGCTATGAGATTAATGCCCCCGAAAACAGAGAAGAATTTTAAAAAAAGTTTTGATATATATATACATGCATATAAAAAAATATTTATTGATATACACGTCAATGTGTGTGCTTTTGCACATACAAACACACACAAACACACACATACACACACAGGAACACTAATATATATATATATATATATATATATATATGTATATATATATATATATATATATATATATAATATAACATATATCAGTAATTGGTGTGTGTGTGTG
>NW_028234407.1:17875365-17877865 GCF_977035675.1 Penaeus japonicus
ATTTTATGACTGGTAACAAACAGAGGCTTTAAATCCTACTTGAAGTGAAATACAAAAAACGAAGGAAGAAATTACTCCCAATAGACGTTCTTCAGATTCAAGGCATAATTTTCAAATTACCATGCAGCCCCAGCATCTGATAAATAAAGAAGCAAGCAACAACAAAAAAAGAGAGAGAAGCAGGCCTAAGTTACACGATATAGGGTGCTTCAGCATATGATGAATTCCTGATTTTCTGTCTACAACAGTAATTTGGCAAGAAATCCTTTAGCTTACCTTTTCTAGTTCTTGTCTTTGAGAAGGTGAGAGCAAGTCCCGCGGAAGTTGGCCAACAGCGTCCCTAATGTAAAGGCTCCCAGTGGTCTTGGCCATGAAGTAGACGAGCCTCTGGTGCCCCTCCTTCACCGCCGCCACCATGGGAGACACGCCGCTGCACACATCGTTCCCGTGAGCCAGAGCTCCCGCCTGCTGCAGGAAGAGAGCGGTCAAGGCACAGTTGGCTCGTGCAGCTTCGACCATGAGGCTGGTGAGGAGCTGCTGCTGCTGTGGCTTGCCTGAAGACTGAGTCGGCCATGCAGCCTTCCACGGTGTCTGACTTCTCAGAGCATTCAGCAAGCAATCGATGCCATCACACAGCTCGGTAGATTCGCAGAGTGCCTTTTCTTCCTGCAAGACGTTCTCCATGTGCTGGAGAAAAAGTCAAGGATTATCCATTGAATCTTCCAGTGAGTTATTTGCACACGGTTTTGCGAGTATAGAAGTTTATCCATCTTAAGTCAAAAGAGGTCGGAAGAAATGGTACATACCCTAGTGATGAGCATGCTGACCATAGCGGTTACATCAGGGGACAGCCATGCCACTTGCACCAGATTGAGCCGGTGAAACGTAATGTTGACAGACGTGCCAGCAGCTAACAGCAAACTGACAATCCTCGGGCGGTTGGATGTGATTGCGAGAACAAGGGCGTGGGTGCTGTACTCCCCAGTGGGCTCCAGAGGGGCACCTGCCTTCATTACCTCAGATGCTTTCTTGACATCATCCCCGGTGCTAATTACACCAAGCAGCTCTCCATACAGGCCCTCTTTACTTTTCCCTGTCTTAAAGGCACATCAATTAAAATTCTGATGCTACTATCAGCCAGCGACGACTAAGGTTTACTTCCAGGCATTTGCTACAGAATGCAACTTACCTCATATCGTGTCCTCGCTTGGACGACAGCTTCCGCAACGTCGAAATGACCATTTTGTCGTGCCAGTTGATCCGCTGTTTGACCGTGGTGGGTGAGGACTCCAGGATATATATCGCACAGCTCAATCAAGACCTCGACCGTCTTATGGTGTCCGAGGCTGGCAGCCAAGTGCAGAAAGCTATGTCCACGGGAGTCCTGATAGTGGCCATCACGGGTCTTGGGAATCACATCCTTAAGAGTAAACCATTCCTGCGCACGCACATTTGAATCCAGATTCTTGTGGTCATATTCATAGACCTCTTGACTGTCTGCCTGTAAGCATTAAAGAAGTTACAATTATGACAAGCTCAGCATCAACGATTAAGGATAAAGAAAAAATATTCAAAGAAATCATATCTTATATATGCACAACTGATAGACAATCTTATGTAAAATATTTTTTTCTATAAAGGCAATCTAAATATTAGTGTGATGCAGGATAAGAATCTGTGTATTCAAACTCTAGCAAGTCATAAAAAGGGATACATCACATGAAGTTTCCCCCTCGTTAGTGGCGTCGGCTTCGAGTTCTGGAGTTTCGAGAACCACCAGCGAATGTCGTTCATCCCCCACACGTCTGCGCAGGTCTCAGGAGTGTGTCCGTTCTCGTCTCGCGCCTCAGGGTCCAGTCCGTACTTGAGGAGCAGCTTGGCCGTGCTCTTGAGGCCTTGCATTGCTGCCATGTGGAGGGCCGTCATGCCAGTGGACGAGCAGGCATGGCGGTCACAGCCGGACTCGATCAGGAGTTTAACCAGGTGGTCGTGGCCATGTTGGGCGGCGGTGTGCAGAGGCGTGAACTTCCTGGGTGTGCACACGTCGATGTTAGCGCCCGCGGCGACCAGGGAGGCAACGCTGGCCTCGTCACCTCTATACGCTGCCATGTGCATGGGGGTGAAGGCTGTAGAGAGTAAGACAGGAGAGAGTAGAAGAGTGGAGCACGCGGGTTCTGTCCAGTAGCCTTTCGAAATCCGACTAGTAAGCTAGCATGTTTTCAGTGTTTGTTTTATGAAGTCACTACATCTACAGCCTCACTTCAGATTAGTAAATGTGATATTTCATTCCAGTTATATACTAATTCCTGAAGCACAGTACATTGAGGTAAGTCATAAGTATTATGCAATGTAATTATATATAAAAGATATTGAACTTAGCACGTTTGTCAATATTCGGCCACAGCCTTAAATGGTAATCTGTGATTAAGAAGATAAAACACCATCTTGATATGCATAACTAACCGCTTTCTCTGGGAGCTACCGGGCCTACAGGACCGAT
>NW_028234407.1:17900365-17907865 GCF_977035675.1 Penaeus japonicus
GAGGCCAGACTAGTAAATGCCATAGACGAGGCAGCCTCAGAGACCATCCCCAAAACTCGTCCGTGGTCCGGGTGTTTCAAGGACGCCTGGTACTACAATGATGAGATTAAAGAGGTCAACCACAGAATCAATATGTGCAGAAGACACTTCCGCAGACAGAGAACCCCCGAGAACCACGCTCTTCTGAGAGAAGGTCTCAGGGATGCTCAGGAAACTGCCAAGAGTGTAAAACAGGAAAAGTGGCTGGAGTGGTGTGAGTCCTTTGGCCACCAAACCTCCCTTTCAGAACTGTCTAACCGTATCAGACGGGCCACAAATCGCTCAGCCCCCCAAAAGACCCACAATGATCCACAGTCGGAGGCGGAGAGACTGGCACTCGAGTTCTCTGCTAGAACAAGTAGCGTCTGTCTACCAGCAGAGTTGAGGGCATGCCAAGAGGAACTGCTCAAAGACCGCCTTTTCTCATCAGAGAAAAGGCGGTCAAGCCTGATGATGCAGATGTCATGTTCTCTGAGGGAATTACGGCGGACATATAAGACCAGTTCCCGGACAGCCCCGGGTTGTGATGGGATCTCCTACCCCATCATTTCCCACCTAGGACATAAAGGTGAGCTTGCACTCTTGCATCTCATCAACAAGTCCTGGGAAACTTCCTCGCTGCCACAGTGCTGGAAGAGAGCTGACATAGTTCCCGTCCCCAAACCAAAGGAGCTGGGACGGTACCGTCTCATCTCCCTACTCAGCTGCCTGGGAAAGACAGCAGAGAAAATGGTACTGAATCGGCTCCAATGGAAGTTGGGACCTCCACATGAACACCTACATGGGTCCACAAGGGCTAAGAGCACTGCTCACAGCATGGCCACCTTACTGAGCACTGTCATTGTCTTCCTAATCCTGGAGAAGGCTTTTGAACTGGCAAGCCCACTCGCCATTTAAAAGGTCTTGATCCGCAAGGGAATCAAGGGCAGACTGCTTGCCTGGATTGGTGATTATTTTCGGAACAGAACTGCCAGAGTGAAGCTCCAAGGTCACCTTTCCAAACATTTGCCCCTGGAGAATGGCACCCCACAAGCAGGGGTCCTTAGACCGGCTCTGTTTAACACCCTCATGTTAAACATCCTCGACATTCCACTCCCAGCGGGGTGCAAGATCATCTCATATGCAGATGATCTAGCAATTATCTCTACTGTGAGACGAAATGAGAATCCAGTCAGAAAGGCCCAGCGTTGTCTGGACCTAATATCTGAGGAATGCTGCAGAATCGGGCTTAAGATCTCAGCAGCCAAATCGAAGGCAATGGCGCTGAAACATGATGTCCGCGATCAAAGACTGCGAGTCCAAGGTCTAGAGCTTGAGTGGGTACACGTCTACCAATACTTGGGGGTATGGGTTGATGAGAACCTCACCTTCCGCTCTGAGATCAAATATCTCTTAGACCAGACCAAGGCAAGACTCTCTGTCATGAAAGCTCTGACGGGGCGGCGCTTATGGGCTGGGCACCATGTACTAAAATCCTTCTATGTGCACACTGTCCGTCCCATTGTGGACTACGCCTCCGTTGCCCTGATTACAGTCAAGCCTGGACTCAGGAAAAGGCTTGACATCATACAAAACGAAGCCGCCAGGATTATTCTGGGTGCCCCTGGGTGGGCTAAGGTTACCAACCTCCTCTTGGAGGCCAAACTTTTCCCTCTGGACACCCGGATTGATCAGATGGCGGCCCAGTTCTTTGCCAATGTCCTACAGTCCCTGCCAGACTCGCAGCTAAGACAGAGAATGCAGCGTCGGCTTGCACAGAACCATGAATTCTTTGCTAACAACACCTGGCTGTTTCACACAGCCAAGGTGCTGAAACGCTCAACGAGACACTACTGGTTAAGGGCATGGACCTCCCCCACCCTGACTATGTCACAGCCCCGCCGTGGGCATGATCCTTGATAGAGTTTTCTGTCATGAGCCTGTCAAGGAGAAAGACACAGTACTCACCGCCTCTATTGAGGGCTGAGATGGAGAGGAATATCGCAGCAATCACGCCACCGAATAGTAAAACCTACTTCACGGATGGTTCTGTAGACCCCATGACCCACACTGCAGGCGCCGGTTTTGCAGCAAGGGGCATGAAAGAAGTTATGCGGGTATCTGACAATGCCGCCGCGCTCCAGGCAGAGGCAGTCGCTCTTATGGGAGCCCTAGCCCATGCAGCCCAGATGGACGGGCATGTTGTCATACACACAGATTCTAGGGCCGCCATTGACAGCCTGCAACAAAGCACACCCCTTGATAATGTTTATCTTGTAACCACGATTCTCACCATTGCTCAGAGAATCCTGGACCGGGGCAGACCCATCATCATCAACTGGATCCCAAGCCATGTTGGTATTGAAGGGAACGACTTAGCTGACAGGTTAGCGGAGGAAGGCAGGAAGAAACCCTTGAGTAATCTTGTGGTGCATCCTAGCCGGGAACTGCTAAGGCGTAAAACGATGGTTGCAGGGCAGGTCGGTGCCCTGCAGCGACATAGAGAGGAAGCGAGAACCTCCCTCTCGGCCAGCTGGTACTCAGACGCCACAGACCATGAGTCGCTGATACTCTCTTCTAGAATATCAAGGTGTGCTGAAGTCAGTCTGCACGCTTGTGCGTGGCAAATCATACCCATCATTGGGCAAGATGAGCGACGCTGTGATCATTGTGGCGCGCCGGACGCCAAATTAGAGCACTACCTGATGGAGTGCGAGCACACTCGCTTCCTCAGGCAGGGCCCAGAGGCGACAGCCGCTGGGCAGGTTAGACGGCTATGCCTGTCGCTTGCCCCCTGGCAACTGGAGCGCCTACAGGCAATCCGACCGCCACGGTAAGCATTCAGTTATGATGATCAGATGAGTCAGCACTTATAGCTGATAGAGACCGGGCGAAGCGACGTCTTCGCAAATCTCTTTGAACTGAGCTGAATTGAACTCAGCGATGATGATCAGAGGTGTCAGCACTTATAGCTGACAGTGGCCGGGCCGCCTCGTGCATATAGCCAGGGCGAAGTGATGTCTTCGCAAATCTGTCTGAACTGAACTGAACACACTCACACATGTATATACATACATGTGTATATACACTTATATAATATATATATGATATATATATATATATTATATATATATATATATATATATATATATATATATATATATATTTATATATATATATATATATATATATATATATATATATGTATTCATATATGTATATATATTCATATATATATATATATATGTATATTATATATATGATATATATATATATATATATATATATATATAATATATATATATATATATAAATATATATATATATATATATGCACACACACACACATATATATGTGTGTATGTATATATATATATATATATATATATATATATATATATATATATATATATATATATATAGTGGCATGGGGGGCAAGGCCATCCGAGGGCAGATAGAGGGAAGGGACCCCGAGAGGGGCAAGGGGGGCAAGGGGGGCCCGGGGCATATCAGGGTCGCTAAAGGCGCGCCTAACTCGTCAAGGAAGCGCCTTGTCTGACCTCTCATTTTATTACGCATCGAATGGAATATATGTGGAAACATTTCCATTCCTTTCTACTCTTTTATCTACGAAGACTGCGTGGGCGGCCCCTGCGATTGGACTCGATGGCTTATCTAATTAGGCTATGAGTCATTACGATATCCGTCGAAAGCCACGTTGTTGTTAGCACCATAATTAAATGTAATATATGGTACTGTCTAGTGGACTTGACTGTTTTTTTTTTTTTTTTTTTTTTTTAAGCAGTGATCTAAAAATCTGTTGTTAAACATCGCAAGCATTCGCGCGCATGTAAGTGAAAGCTGCATGAATTTTGCATCGGTATTTTTTTTACAGAAATGTGCTGACATTGCTGTTCAACTGGAATAGTTCACGTCACATGGAAGTTTTTCCAAAAAAGTCTTCGAAAACAAGTAGACGAAGTCAATTATCATCATATTGAATAATTACGGAGAAACATCTGTGTAATAACAAGGTATTTTCCGCTATAAACTGCATATGACCATATCTCCAGATTGATTTGCTATCTTGTCTTGCTTTGACCCTAGAGTTTAAATAAGTCCTTTCCTTCTCTGTGACGTTTGATATAGCTTGTTGATCCAATATACACGAGTTCTATGATTTTAAACGCTGTTACATATGCTGTTGTACCTTTTCATAATCATGGAAATGACTGGATTACATTGCTTTACTATGGCTTGTTCAGCTGAAATGTGTTTTAGATGACCGAAAAAAAAATCGGGCAGAGTTCAAACAGGCAAGAAAAGCAAAACGAAAAGAAGAGGAAAGATTAAGTCAATGTATGAGTAGGTATTTTTTAAAGCAAGGTACACATATAAGCGACCCCCGCAAAAAAAAAAAAAAAAAATTACGTCAATAGATGAGCCGAGGTTGACAGACGTACGCCCAAAGGAACCTGCGAGTGAAGTTGAAAGCCCGAGTGATACTGATAAGCCAGATAATTTCTTTGTTACTGAGGCTTGAGATCAAGTTCAGTCTTCTGACGTGCAGAGGAAATATGGAGGAAATGAAAGTAATGTTTCCCAATCGAGATTAGAAGGTTGTTCGGATGCCTCTGATTTTAAGCCATCGGACAAACAAAGCCATGTGTATTATTTGCATGAAGCCAAGAAGAGGTGTGACAGTTAGGATGGAGAGAGTTCAGATGCACCTAAAAAAGAAAAAAATACGAAAACTCACTGCAGTCATAGGAATTCAAAGCAATGCCAGTCCAGCGATTGATGTTTTTTATAGATAAGGAGCAGAAAAGAACTGATGGAAATGCTGCTCAAGCTTACATCATGTCAGCCGAAGTAAATGACATTAACTTCTCACAAGAGGCAATTTGGAAACAGCTAAAGACTATTTTTTTCACAATTCAGAAACTCGCCGTCAACAGATTTCCTATTCTTTAAGCAAAGATGCTCTCTTTTGCCTTCCGTGCATACTATTTTCAGATGATATCTTACGTGGAGAATATCAACGTTATTTGCAAGGAAATGTATTCACTGTTACTGGGTTTTGCAATTGGAAGAAGCAGAATGAAGGTATTAAAAAGCATGAAAGTTCGGAGATTCACATCATTTTAAAAGTGGCATAGGTCTTATTTCGTCAGAATAAATCTATAAAAGAGTCTCTAGACCAGCAAATTGCTGTTAAAAGCCAGCTAAGAAAGCCAGCTATTACCGCAAACAGAAACGTTATGAGATGAATAGTTAATATCTTCATGTTTCTTGGACGTCAAGGCGTTGCCTTTAGAGGACATCGAGAATCCCTGTCATTGGCAATGACTCACAGAACTGTGGTAATTTCCTTGAACTATTAAAGCTCCTTGCAGAGTACGATGAATGTTCTAGGAATCCTTTGGAGAAGAAAAAAAACAGCAACGGCCGTCTTCCTCCAAGCAGGCTAATGAAAGACCCAAAGTTCGAGGTAGAGGATCCAAGCCTACATTTCTTCGCAACGATAGCCAGAATAAAATAACCGAAATCATAGGCACAGCTATGAATAAGATTAGCTTGTTAATAGGAGACTGTATAGCATGGGCTTTAATGGCTGATACGACTCCAGATGTGAGTCGCCAGGAGCAACTAAGTATAGGTGTACGCATTGTACACAGTGATAGAACTTGCTCAGAACACATTTTGAATTGCCAGCCAGCGGGACAAAAGCTGAAGAATTATATGATGTCATAAAAGGTGCACTGCAGTCCCATGGGATTTCATTCGAGAAGCTAGTTGCTCAAACGTATGATGGAGTAGCTAACATGAGTGGATGTTATAACGGTCCACGAGCCATAATAGAGAGAAATTAGTGAGAAAGTTGTTTGTGTACACTGTTATGCCTACACTCTCGATTTGGTACTGTCAGATTCTCCAAGACTTGCTCTTGATGCAGCCATTCTGTTTGAACGGCTTGAAGTTTTGCATTCCCTGTTCAACAAGTCTCAGTTTATTAAAACGCCCAAAAGTATCGACCATTAAAACAAATCAACACTGTAAGATGGAGCTCCAGGAAAATGTCCTTGACAGTGTTTTCCTTGAAGGAAAAGATTCCGTTGTTGAAACTTTAGACACTCTTTCTGGCAACAATACTTTTGACTCTGGTCAAAGAACGAAGACAGCTGACATGCTAGAGATCGAAACGAAGCAGTTCCTCGATACTGCCCTGCCCTGTAGTTGGTGAAGCCAAAGTTGAACGCCTTTTGTCAGAAATATGATATCGCTTTGATTTGATACGCTGTTCGGCAGAACTTTTGAGCTTTGCAGAAGTTTTTCCAAAGTTAGAAGTTCGTTCAACAGTTGCAGGCCAGTTGTCTTGATGTAGAAGGAGCTGAAAATTATGATCTCGAAGAGAACTCTAAAGAAACTGAAGACCCTGGCGACGCAAGCATACCAGATACTTACCAGGCTGCTGAGGTCAGTAAGCTGCCCTCATTTTCTGACAATCTACAGTTTCTTTATCATCCACATCACCATTTACTGGATGCCTACCCCGTCTTGAGCAAAGTCTATCACAGTAGGCATCCCTGTTAGCTCTTCGACTGCTTAACGTATCTTTTCTGCTCTGAGTTAAACCTCGAATCCGATCACCCATGGTGCAAGACTAGAAGGCCTGCTGGTGATGACATTTGAGCGTAAGATTTGCTGGTCGCTCGATTATGATGACCCAATTGACATTTTTGGGAATGGGACTCAAGAACTGTCGAAACCACTTATCTTTACCGGGTTTGTATTATTGCCTAAGTTGTGTTTAAAACATAGATTAAACCAAAGACCATGGAAAAGTCTCGTTTCCACGATCTTTCATTAAACTTGAGGTGAACAAGCGGCGCAGTTTTTTGGGGGCGCCAAAAAGAGTTTGTGTCCTCCCAGCTAATTTCGAGCCACCACGCCACTTTGTACACACACACACACACACACACACACACACACACATGTGTATACATATATGATTTTTTCTTCTTCTTCTTACGATGAATATGAAAAAATGGTTTTATATTTTTGCAAAAAATCCGTAAATTAGCAGAGCATCATGAATACAAAATGAAGCCGAGCAAAATGTCACGCCCGTCCCATTTTCATGGTTTGAAAATTACGACCCGATATTAATGATTCTGTCATTTTGCCCATATAGATTTTTTTTTATTGAAAAACAGTAGGAATTCAACATAAATTAATTTTCAGATATATGAGAATATAAACTCTGAAATGGAAACATCTCGTTACAAGTTTTTTCTTTCTTTCTTTTTCTTTTCTTTTCTTTTCGACGCTACCTGAGGATGGAATTTTTAGACCGATGAAAATGAGGGAGGTCCCATTTCATTCAGAAATACATGCTTTAATGCATGCAGGCGCCATTTCCTCCATTTTTTCTGTTTTCCCTATAAGAGGAAGAAATATGCCCGAGTTTTACAAGATATC
>NW_028234407.1:17912865-17920365 GCF_977035675.1 Penaeus japonicus
GTATTATAAAATGCAAATTGTGCAGTGGGCATTTCTAGCATTCAATAAACCTTCAGTTCTACCACTTCAAAAAGTTATCTTTTCTTACCAATAGACATGGACAATCTCCTGATTGTGATGATGGTCAGGAGCTTGGCCTTCGTGAGCCTGTCCATCAGGAGCCCCCAGACGTAACCCCAAAGCCACATCACGAGGAAGGGCAGCGCCGAAATAAGGCCATTCTGCAAGAGGAAAGCATTCTTGGACTCAAGAAATGTTCACAAGTCAGAGTTATCAGCAAAGAAAAGATATGTATTGTGGACTATATATTTTGAATCAGAAGGTGTAGAATGCGGAAGCCTTACTTACCGAACTCATGTCGAAGTGCTGGATGTTCTTCAGATATGTTGGGAGTTCTGTCAACAACGTGTAAAAGCCGTAGTCATAACCTAAGGAGCCTGCTAGCAATCCCCAGAAAGGCAGAGACATTAAGAGGTCCTTCCATGGCACAGGAACTCCCTGGGAGAGAAAATTGGATTGTAAATTGATTTGTAATTAAAAGGCCACGATATGTACATAGCTAGTGATGATATTCATGATGGCTATCATAATAAAAGTGATAATAGTATTTATCGCATTGTGGATAGTTATCCCACTTAGCATTATCACAGCCACCATTATCAAAATCACCAGCGGTATTAATTACTCCAGCCTTCCAAAAGCCCTCACACTTACCTCGGCTCTCTTGGTCTGTCCCGCGAAGCCCTGGATATGCGCCAGCTCCGAGGCCGAGATCCTGGGGTGGGCTTCGGGCCGGTCGTGGATCAGGATGAACCAGAAGACGCCCCACACGATGCCCAGGCCGCCGAAGAGGTAGAAGACGGAGGGCCAGCCGCCGAGGAAAGTGGACGAGCAGAGCCACCCGCCGATGGGCAGGGAGAGCACCGTGCCCAGAGGGAATCCTGGGGAAGTTTTTTTTTTCCTTGTCATTTCTTACTGAATGCTAAACGTTTTCAAAGGAAATAGTTTATAATTGATTCGTCATATCATACTGAGCTACTAGTTCCGTTTTCATAATATATGTGAAAGCCCCGTAGGTTTGTGGTTTAGATATTAAATTAACATGCCTTGTATTACCTTTCTGTCTATCAGTGTCAATTTATCAGACAATCTACATGTACATGTATTTCTCTGTCAGTGCAAAGACTTATCATGTAGAAGCCTAAAAGCCCATATGAATAAAGCTGTTACTATATCGTAAATTCCCGATGGTTGTGCGGATTATATACTAACTTTATATACATTCAATGATAATATATATATATATATATATATATATATACTTTTACATACACATTGCTCAATTCTGAACATGTAATATTAGAAAGGTAATTACATACTTTCCAGTCTCATTTATATCTTTTCAATAAATCTACATGCATACATTCATACACCAACACGTGACTTACAGTTACAAACCTACATAAATTATTACAGCGAAACACTGACGTACATGAACTACATACACAATCTCCGTACAATCACACACACACACACACACACACACACACACACACACACACACACACACACACACGAAGATGGCAAAGAAGCTTGTTTACACTTGGTGGCCCTGTCTTTGGCAAGTCGCAGGGGCGAATAGTACAGATGACTTTCTCACGGGAGCGAGTCTCAGACTTCCGAGTCTCTGTTCATCCGAATGTCCTCGTTCCATTTACACCTTGGCACAGGCCGTCTATTCTGAACGAAAATTTTAGTGAACGATTTTTTATGGGGGAGGGTGGCCTTCGAGCTGTTGTTGATTTAAATTGTTCCATATCTTCCAATTCTTTTGCTCTTTGTTTCGACTCTGACTGGCTTCTCTTACTAGTTATTTACGACGAGTCAAGGTCAGTAGTCGATAATGCAAACAAGCGTTCTAATAATAGACGGTTTTGTAAAGATGAGGGGGAAGGGGGGGTGGGGGGAAGTGTTTGCGTTTGATAATCGCACGAAAATATTTTGCATGCGATATCAGTTCAAGTCCTAATGCACCGTTTAACAGTATCTAAAGCATGATTCTTTTTTTTCTTTTTTTTACAACAGATAATATTCGTTAAAAGGTCATAATGTTATGATGATTTGCTTTGACGTCGCCTGATAAAAACGGACAAAAAAAAACAATAACATAAATAGTGATTTGACGCTACATGTACTTGACCCCGTAAGGTTATGAGAGGTTCCGAAGCCTCCTCTCGTTATCACTTCACTTTGGGATAAATTCAACATGATTCAAATAAACTTTCACTGGTACTGCATATCCTAGCTTGATCGTCCTGTCAGTGGAGTAATCTTAGTCATATTACGAAGTGCGTATACTATTTAGACTCATATTTATTCTTTACAAGCATTTTAGGCTACAGAATTATCGTTCCGTAGAAAGCTGAATTAAGTTTTTATTTTCAGCAATATTTTCCTTACTTTCTAGTACCCTTTTTCACTTACTGGCATTGATTCTGAAGTGATGCTAAATATCAGCAAAATATCTACAAATTCTTCAGAAGCGAAAAGAAATGTGAAGAATTGTCAAGGCCTATCAATTAGGAAAAGGGTTCTCGCTAAGCCACATAATACAGCCGGTTTTACAAGTGGTTTTACTACAGTTCAGCAAAAGCGGTGGTTTACGTTTGCGGTTGATACAAGCATTGTAACACACGAAAGGTGCGTACATAAGAACAGCGAATGCGAAAGGGTTCAAACTGTTATCTTGAACGCCGTGTTTTAAGAACTCAAAAGTCTGCAAATGTTTTCTGAAAGGCCGCTGTAGTTGTTTGTCTGTCTCCCGTCGCTGAACATCCTGGTTGCACTGCCAAGTTTTGCTGCAAGTGACAAAACATTACCATATAATCTTCCTCTCGCACCTTTAAAACACTTCTTTCACACGACTCACTTTTTTCTACCGTCCTTCCCTCTCTCGCATCTACCATTTCTTCCTCCCTCCTTTTCTCTCATACTTCTTTTACCTGAATAAACAATGGTGCTGAATCTGCTCCTCTCAATGGGCGGGATCCAGGTTGCCAGCATCGAGTTCACTGCTGGGAACACCACTCCCTGCAACGAAGAAAAAGGGCGTTTTGTGTAGTTGTTGCAGAATGATCATGCTGCTTTTTAAGGTCACTCTTCAACCCAGATCACTCTGCATTCTTCATTCGCCTGCTTGATTATTCATTTGTTCTTTTTGATACTATTTTTTTTATTATTATTAATATTATTGAGGCAAGTAGACCGAATCCGTTCTGTTTCTTTTGATGTTTTTCTCGTTTGATTTTTTTATTTTTCTTCTCGTCAATCTCCTCTCACTCTTCATTCCTTTCTCACTTAGTCACTTTCACTCATGCACCTACGCTCATTCTACCTTGCTCTTACAACACTCATCTACTCATTTACTCACTCATTCATTCCCTCGCTCGCACTCTCGCTCGTTCCTTCCTTACCTTCTAACTCCCCTCCCTCCTCCCTCATCCCCCCTCCCCTTCTCACCCACCCAAACCCACCCACCCCTCCCTCCCGCCCTCCCTCCCTCCCTCCCTCCCTCCCTCACCTCCCCTTCCCACCCACCCAAACCCACCCTCCCCTCCCTCCCTCCCTCCCTCCCTCACCTGCACGGCGCCGCAGCAGATCCTGACGGCGATGAAGAGCTCGGTGGAGGCCCTGGCGCTGAGCGGCGTGAGCACCGTGAAGAGCGCCGAGAGCACGATGCCCAGCCCGAACACCCGCTTGCCGCCCAGGTACTCCGCCAGCCGCCCGCCGGGGATGTTGGTGCAGGCGTAGCCCCAGAAGAACGAGCCCAGGATGATGCCCTGCGTCGTCTCGTCCCAGGCGAACTCGCCCACCTGAGGGGAGGCGGGGGATACGGGGGGGAGGGGGGTCGGAGGGCGGGGAGGGGGTAGGGGAGGAGGGGGAGAGGGAGTCGGAGGGCGAGGAGGGGGTAGGGGAGGAGGGGGAGAGGGAGTCGGAGGGCGAGGAGGGGGGAGGGGGAGAGGGAGGTGGGGAGGTGGGGAGGTGGGGAAGTGGGGAAGTGGGGAAGTGGGGGAGGAGGGGGAGGAGGAGGAGGAGGAGGAGGAGGAGGAGGAGGAGGAGGAGGAGGAGGAGGAGGAGGAGGAGGAGGAGGAGGAGGAGGAGGTGGCAGCGAAGAGGAGGAGGGGGTGGAAGAAGAGGAGAGGCAAAAAGGAAGAAAAAATAAAAAAAGAAGGAAGAGAATAAAGAGAAGAGCGAAGAAGCGGAACAGACGAGGAGGAGGAGGAGGAAGGCGGGGTGGAGCATGGAACAAGGGGAGGGAGGGAGGAGAGGTGAAAAGAGAGCCAGTGCGTGAGAAATTATCCCGCTGACTATGAAGGATTTTATCTATCTATAATTCAATTTTTTGCTTGGGTGACGGTTTTTTACATTCTGTCTTGTTTAATTTGCTTGTTTGTGTTGGCATAGGAACGGGGGAAAGATGATTAAACAGCCATGATTGCGGGGGTGAGTGGGGGTGCGGATGAAGTAAATAGTACCCAGTTTCCCTTCTTTTCAGTCACTTTCAGAAATATAAGAGAAAGCAAATGAAAAAGATCCTTATTCTTTAGCTGACTTTGCAGAGTCGTATATACAAAATGTGTCCATGAAGGCAACTTTACTAATTTTACTCCTATTTCTACATATTTTGTAAATGTACAGACACGTATACGTAAATACATACGTACGTATACATATCTGTTATTAGAGAAAATCTCTCTGATGCTGAAGGTGAATATCGAAAATGGCTGATCTGCCTAATTGCAAAATGATTCTTGCAAAAATAAAACTATTCTTGCCAACATCAACGGCCGCGATGGGAATGGGGATGATCGAGATGATAATTCAGAAAAAAATACTGATTTGTTGATCATGTAATGTCGCTCACATCTGTAGTGTTCTAATCATTATTATCATCTGTACAGTGTCAAAGGGAAGGGCAAGCGGCCTGGATGAACACGTACGATGACTTCCTTGGCCTTGCCAGACGTCAGCTCTGGCGACGGGCAGACGTCCTCCGTGTCCACGCCCTCCGAGGCATTGTGCTCGCCGTGGTGCTTCTGCTCAGTGCCCACCATGCCCACGATAGCGATGGAGAGGCACACCCTCATGGCGTACATGAGGACGATGCCCAAGAGGGAGAGGATGGCCAGGGTGAAGCGCACCTGCCAGCACCCGCCTGGGGGAAGGAGAACAACATCGAGCTAAGAAATTTCCTAGAAGCGTTGCGCGCGGGTGGGTGCTTCGTCAAGGCGTGCCCTTCTCTCCCCAAGTACGTACCTTTCTCTCGGCCTCCTCCCGCCGGCACGACCTCCGGCACGGGGTCGTCCAGGGCCAGCAAGAGTGTGGTGGGCTCCTTCGAGTCGCCGTTGGGCTGGCTGGGCTTGGTCTGGTGCATGACGTCACCGTTGGTGTCCACTTGCGGGGGGTCCGAGCCGGTCATCTTGGCTGTCGAGGGAGATCGGACATTAGGCAACCAGCTTTAGGAATCTGCATATCGATACCTATCATCGAGGAGATAAAACAAACGCTATGGTTTCAACATAAAGCCACTAGACGGAACCTGTTTTGCATACACTAGATTAATCGACTCGGTTTACATTCAGACAGGTGGAGTCAGCCAGCCTAGCTAAAACAAGCTGTAACCAACCACCCAACCTCACACTCTCAGACCTTATCACGCAACGTTTAGGCTTTTCTGCCATAAAAAAACTGGTTTGATAACTAGTACCTTTTAAATCCGCTCCTACCTGTATATTTGTGTATACTGGTCTTCCCATTTCCTATGCTGAATATTGTTAGAAGAAGAATATTGATATTAAGCAACAGTTTGTTTTTTTATCGTGATTTCGAAAATGACAACTACAACTTAAAACTTACGAGCGCCCTATCCGCTAAGTCCTTATAATTACCCTGCAAGAAAAAAAAGTAAAATCATAAAAAATACCCGTCTCGCCATTTGCCATTCCAAATCACTTCTTCCGAGACGAACTAATTCAGGCTCTCTTGTTGCGCGCCAAAATTCCGAAGCAGTGACGGCCGTTTATTCCAATAATCACCGGTATGGTCTGTACGCTCCGCTCTGTGGTACTACGCTATGTAACAGGGTGAGAGATGGAGAGTGACGGTGAGAGAGAGAGGGGGGGAGAAAGAGGGGGAGAAAGGGAGATAGAGAGAGGGAGAGGGAGAGGGAGAGAGAGAGAGAGAGGGAGAGGGAGAGGGAGAGGGAGAGAGAGGGGAGAAAGAGGGAATGGGAGAGAGAGAGAGGGAGAGGGAGAGGGAGAGGGAGAAGGAGAGGGAGAGGGAGAGGGAGAGAGAGGAAGAGAGAGGAAGAGAGAGGGAGAGAGAGGGAGAGAGAGGAAGAGAGAGGAAGAGAGAGGGAGAGAGAGGGAGAGAGGGGAGAAGGAGAAGGGAAGAGAGGGGGAGAGTTAGAGAAGGGAAAGAATGGGAGGGAAGGAGAGGGAGAGGAAGAGTGTGTGAGTGGTAGACGGAAAGGGTAATATAATAGGATATTAAGTGGGTTATGGAAAGAGCAAAGGATGAGAGAGAAAGAAAAAAAAAACAATATCCACAAACAAGCTCAAAGCCTATTCAAACACCACGTGGATCTGACAGCGATTGTATATTTTCAGAATCAGAATATCGACCCCACGGATAACCATGGCCATGATAAAGCCAACAGCCATGAAAATCATAATACCAAGAGCAATACCCCCCCCCCCCCCACTTAATAAGCCTCGCTGAAAGAGGTGAGAGGAGAGGAGAGGGGGGGGGGGGCGCAAAAGGAACAGCGGATATTGCGACCCTTAACGAAAAGGGTTTTAATTTTAGAAGCCACGAGTGCCCTGCTCATGGCGACCTGCTCTGGTTACGTCCTCAACGACCTGGCGCCCATTTGCGAGGCTCGCACGACTCGTCTTGGGGCCATAGTCGTGTATGTGGTATGCTGTATGTATGTTGTTATGCTGTCGTTTCGCTCAGGGTCGTCATTATGTTATGATATGGGAACGATGTAGGTTTGCGTTGAGAGGAGTTACGGGAGTAGTAGTAGTAGTAGTAGTAGTAGTAGTAGTAGTAGTAGTAGTAGTAGTAGTAGTAGTAGTAGTAGTAGTAGTAGTAGTAGTAGTAATAGCAGTAGTAGCGGATTTTGTAGCAGTGTAGTAGAGGTAGTTAGAGTAGGAGTAGTCATTGTTAGTCAGCGATTGTAAGAACATTAATGGTAGTAGTAATAGAGTAGCGGTAATAATAGTTGTAGTAGTTGTTGTTGTTGTAGTCGTAGCAGTGACAGTAGTGCCTCCAATAATAGAAATAGTAGTAGCAGTAATTGTAATAATAATGATAATGACCATGAGGATGATAATGATATTAGTAAAGAATAATAATACTGCTAAAATTGTAGTAGTAGTAGTAGTAGTGGTAACAGTAGTAGCAGTAGTAACAGTAGTAACAGTAGTAGTAGTAGCA
>NW_028234407.1:17955365-17960365 GCF_977035675.1 Penaeus japonicus
TGCGTGTACACGTGTAAATACTCGAGGGTTTACAAGTCTTTGTGCCTCGCCTCCGGTCTGCCAAATGCCGATGGACTCAACAAGTCGCTCTTGCCAAGAGAGGAGTGCTAAGAGTGGTGATGGTCATAAGTATAATGGTGATAATGATAATGGCTCTGATTATCATGATTAGTTTATAATTATTGCTATTATAATAATTTTCATTATTATTATCATTATTATCATTATTATCATCATCTTTATCAGCAATATCATTATTATTGATGATAGTGGTAATCATGATGATAATCGCATTAATGATAATAAGTAATTAAAATCGAAATGATGAGCATTATTTTCCCATACAAATTATCATTATTTTTTATGATTTCATGATGTTTGTGATAAGGGAAACGGTGATACCAATTATAATCATTATAGAAATAATTATAATGATACAGACAGCATTTATAACGATAAAGATTGTAGTCAAAATTATCAATACCAATATTTTCATAATGATAATCATTAATTATGGTCACTCACATGTTGCTATTACTATTATCATAACCATTGCATTGTTATCATTAGTATTATTAGGATTGGTAGGAGTTGCAGTAGCATTATTACCATTGCAAAAATTATTATATATTTTTTTAATAATTGCCAAAGATAATGTTTATTATCCCTACTACTTGAGGATGTTAGTATTACCATTTCTTTTCTTTCTTTCTTTCTTTCTTTCTTTCTTTCTAATAATTACTTGATAACCATTAGTGTTCCTCCATTCATGAATATTATTATCATTATTATTATCACTTCTTTATATTAACATCGATGTTATTACTGTTACTACTATCATTATTACTATCATTATTATCAGTATTATCATCATTATTAGCATTATTATTATCAATATCATTATTATTGGTCTTGTTATTATTACTATTATCATTATCATCACTATTATCCTTATCATCATCATTATCATTATATTTATCAGAATTGTTGTTGTTGATATCATTATTATTATATCATCTATACTGTTGTTATTTCTATCATCACTATTATCATCATTTTCCTAGGATTATTACTATCCTCCTTCTCCTCCTCCTCTTCCTCCTCCTCCTCCTCATCATCATCATCATCATCATCATCATCATCATCATCATCATCATGAGTACTGCAACTACTATAAAATCATCAGCACCAAACTATACTATAGGGATTAAATTCTTCGTCTCCAGAGTTCCATTGTTTTTTGCCCTGCTTATTATTATTCGAGTAAATATATATATATATATATATATATATATATATATATATATATATATATATAGATAGATAGATAGATAGAGAGAGAGGAGAGAGAAAGATATATATATATGTGTATATATATAGATAGATAGATAGATAGATAGAGAGATAGAGAGAGAGAGAGAGAGAGAGAGGTAGACAGAGAGAGATAGGTAGATAGAGAGATAGAGAGAGAGATAGAGAGATATTTGAATACCTATTTTATCAACTGGGTCCCTGTCCTTCTGGAAGTCTATGAAGGTCAATGTTCATAATCAAGTTCGTTTCAATAGACAGTATTAGTATCAATATCTTTGTAATTATCATTATATTTATCATCATTATTATTGTTATTGCCGCTATTATTATAATTATCATTAGTATTGTTTTTGTTATCATATTTATTATCATTATTATTATTATCTTTTTATCTTTACCAGTAGTATTAGTATGATTATCATCCTTTTTATCATCATTGTAATTATCAATGTTTTTATTATTCTTATCATTATCATTATTAGTGTTATTATCATTATAATCAAGATCATGATCATTGTTATTAACATCGTAATTGTCATTATCACTTTTATCATTATTACTGTTATCATTATCCTTATTATCATTATTGTTGTTATTATTATAACTATCATTACCATTATCATTATTTCTTATCATCAATTTCCACATTATTATTATAATTTCTACTACTACTATTACTATTATTATTGCCATTGGTATTATTGTTATCATCATTATTATTGTTATTCTCATCATTATTGTTATTATCATTATCACTGACATTTTTCATTACTAATACCATTGCCATTATTGTTAATACTAATACTAATACTGTCATTATTATCATTATCACTATCATTAATAGGAGGAGTGGTGTCAGTAGCAGTAATAGTAATAGAAGTGGTAGCAGTATTGTTATCATTACTGTTATTATTATCATCATTATTATTGTTATCATCTGTCATTAGATATCATATCATCATCACTATCAATATTGCTCTTATAATCATTTATGCTACTAATATTATCATAAAAAAGTATCCTCTTGTTACAATCATTTATGCTATTTATTTTATGATACTGCTGCTATTGCACTGACAACTGTTATGATTAGCATCACCATCACTAGAGTTTCCATAATATTCGTATAGTCATTCCCATTTCCATGATAACGGATACTACCTAAACCATAATTTAGTTGCGACCACAGTTTTATCATAGTCATCATAATCATTATTACAGTTAAAGGAATATCGTTACAAGTTCCATTCTCACTCTCATTGCTATAACCAATATCAGCATCCTCATTATCACTATCCTCATTATCACCATTCTCATTATCACCATCCTCATAATCACCTCATTATCACCATACATACCCTCACCATAGCCATGGGCAGGTTAACGACCGTTTTCGCCGCAGGCACGTGTCCCCGGCCCGGCGTCTGTTTCCATAGTAACCGACGATCGTGTTTTTGCCAGCTGATTCGGCCAGGGTGGAGTGACCTCTTTAAAATGGCTTATTCGTGGAAAGGTTGAAAAGGAAACAGAAACTGATTGTGTATTAGATAGATTTTTGTCTTTTATTATGGTTTATTTTATCCAGTGTGTCTTCTTAATTTCATGAAAGTTGTAAAAGTACAGTCGATGAATTTTCACATCAGTATAAACAAACAGAGAAAAAAAAAGAAATAATCACAAAACGAATGTCGCTAGAGACAAAAACACAACAAAGGAAAATGAAACAAAACAAAACTAAACGAATAAACAAAATAGATTAAACTCAGCACACAACAACCATTCCCGCTTTCACGATACCAACCGCTGTTTGACCTCGGAAGTGCGAATCCAGGGGTGGCCTCGGGCCTAACTATGTACTTGGTCATGCCACAGAGAAAGTAGTGGTGTGGATATTCCCGTGTGGATATCTAGGAATAGATAGATCGTAAATGGCGATGGGATTGTGAGGGTGAGGAGGATTATTGCTGGTGCGGGTAATCATGATAAACAAATTACAAATTACAATGATAATGATGGTGATTGGTGTGCAATATATAACATATATAAAGGGTTAATAACGATGATAATATAATGATGACGATCATGACGATGATATTATAATAGTATGAATATTGATAATGATGAATGAATATTAACAATAATAATGATAACAAAATGATGAAGATAAGGATGATAATGATTATGATAATCATTATCATTATGATACTAAGAATAGATATATGAAAATGGAGATTTTGATAATGATAATATCAGTTATGATGATATCAATTATAATATAAATTATGAATATATGATGTAATGAGTGATGATAATGATAATAGCACAAAACTAAACGAATAAACAAAATAGATTAAACTCAGCACACAACAACCATTCCCGCTTTCACGATACCAACCGCTGTTTGACCTCGGAAGTGCGAATCCAGGGGTGTTAGTGGCCTCGTATGGTAATCCCGAAACAAGGTCATGCCACAGAGAAAGTCGTGGTGTGGATATTCCCGTGTGGATATCTAGGAAAGATAGTAATCGATGGGTATTGTGAGGAGGATAATTACATGGTGATGGTGACGGGTAATCATGATAACAATTACAATGATAATGATGTCCAGGGTGATGATATGCAACATATAACAAGGGTAATAACGATGATGATAATATCAATACTAATGATGACGATCATAATTATGATAATAATGATTATGAATAATGATATGAATGATAATGCTATGAACAATAATAATGATAACAAAATGATGAAGATAAGGATGATAATGATTATGATAATCATTATCATTATGATACTAAGAATAGATATATGAAAATGGAGATTTTGATAATGATAATATCAGTTATGATGATATCAATTATAATATAAATATTGATGATAATGATGATAGATAGTAATGATAATGATAATAGCAATAATCATAACGACACTAATTATGATAATAATAATAATAATGATGACTGTAATAATGATAATAGAATAATAATGATAGTAACGGAAACTGAAATAAGAATAATTGTGATAACAATTAAAAGATAATGATAGTGGCAGTTATGGTAGTAATGATTAATATAAACAACTATAATAACAATGACTGTAATTATGTTAGTTATTACGCTAATTATGTAAATCATAACAATGTTGATGATGATAAGGATAATGACAATAATGTCAATGATGATTATAATAATAATGATGATAATAAGAATAATGATAACAATAATAATGATAATTGCAGTCGCAATGATGATAATAATAATAAAAGTATTTGTAATGATAGTGATAACAATGATAATGGTAACAATGATAATGATGATGAAAAGTAGAAGGAAAAATGTAACAACGACAATAACAATATAATTAACAATAGCATTGATGATACTAACAATTGCAACAAAAAAATATGACATCATCAGTGGCAACAGTGTTCTCAACAGCAATAGCAACATTCAATGATGAATAGAGTAAAGATGAGTAAAAACATAAATACTAATGATAATGATGCTATGGTGATAGTAATTTTGATAGATATAATGATGCGAAGATGAGTAATAACAGTAATTGTGATAAAACAAATGATGTACAGTGATGATACAATTATAATAGTTATCATTATCGTTATCATAATCATCATTATTGTTATCATTTTCATCATCATCTTCATTATTTTTATCGTTTTA
>NW_028234407.1:17965365-17967865 GCF_977035675.1 Penaeus japonicus
CAGGAGTGAATCCATATTGCTTTAGTCTCCGGTGCTTCAGTGGGTGGTCTCTGACATATCTCAGAAGGATGAGAGTAAGCACCTAGCCAGGTATGCTGAGCCGTGCAATGTGTCGATGACTGCTGCATTCCTAGTGGCCCTTTTCCCCTTCCAGAACGGGAGGACAGCGCCCCTCAGCAGGTCCAGTGGAATGGCACCATATTACCAGACGGCAACTAGGACAGCGCAGTCCACAAGCCAGAGTGTCGCCATCGGACTTCAGAGATGCCACAATGCCCACTGCTCTACCACTCCTCGGGATCAAGCACTGCAAGCAGCACATGTCCGAATTGACAGCACGACCCACGGTCATCCTAACCATCGGTGGCTCATCCTACACACCCAAACACTCTCACTCCTCAACATGATCTGAGATAATCTGTCCATCTACTGGGCAACATACACTCAAAGCCTGTTGTATGTCTGCAACATGAAGTTCTGCCTTGTTTTCGGGTGGTCACCAATGGACTCCTGGGCTAGAGTAAGCATCGCTTACTGACGGTGTTCCGCATTGCTGCAGGGCCCGTCAGGGTGTCAAGACCATCACCTCAGAACCTGCGTTCCGGTAAACCCAGTAGTTCTGGAGGATCCCCGACGAGTGCTGACAATGATGTGGTCGATTTCCTTAGTTGCGTTACTTGGTTGTGGTGCTTATACCAGGAGCCAGAGATTTCAAATATCGTGTATGTATGTGTGTGCGCATGCGTGCGTGTGTGTGTGTGTGTGTGTGTGCACATTGTATACTGAGTGCTATGTTCGTTTCCATACTCACCAATGTGCACGGGTATACTGATCAGCGATTCTACCCTTCTGGAGTGAAGGTAGAAAAGGTTCTTGCATTACAAATGATAAGCAAATTAAAATGAAATAGTTAGTTCAATCAGCTTTCATCTCATCCTGTTCCAAATGACTGACATTTCATAAAACAATCACAATGCTGAACTCTTTTTCCGTATTTAGAAAGGCTTCGCCCACTGTTTCCCATTATGTGTCACCTTGTAATTTCCAGAGAAATTTTGACTAACATGGCAACATTTTTTTTTCTGGCATATTGACCATCTACGTCAGCGATTAGTCTAAAAAAACAGAGCCTAATCTCCGAGTGAGTCATAACAAATAAAAGTATGTGAACTGTATGTAATTGCGGCTCACTTATCTTTCCCAAGACCCCATGGACGAGAAGATTGCAACACAGTCTGCATCTACTCCCTGCAATCAGAAGAGTTTAACAGCACACGTCACGTATTTTTGCTATGACGAAATATACCAGCTTGACTTCGGGTAGATGGGTACAAATGCCCTTCGCTTTGGACAACATTCAAGATTCACCGGTATTGTATTTGCGTCTTCAAAAAATACCGCAACTGATAGACTAGAATATACGATAGATTTCACCCAGTGTAGTGCACAGTATTTCGTATATATAAGTATGATTTATAGAGATCCCGTGAAATAAATACTTCGTCCATATGAGACTTCAAAGGAATGAAGAGGGGGACACAGACAAAGACCAAAGAAACGATAGAGAGAGGGAGGAAGGCGAGCGAGAAAGTCGCAGTCAGGCAAGCAAAAGGCCACATGACCGTAGCCACCATTACTGTAAAGGAGGTCACAGTAAGGCTTACGGTGGTAGGTAGGGCGAGGAGGATTACGACATTTTTAATAGAGTGTCGTAAATAAGAAAAGAAAGAAGCTCGTACAAATAAAGAATTACAGAATACGCAATTAGACAGAGGAAGGGATAGGATTAACACCGAGTTAATGTGCGACGTAGGGAGAAAGCAAGGGGTTGGAAAGGGCTGGGTGGGGGGGGGGAGGGGGAGTCACAACACCAGCCTGTCATGGAGGAACAAAGGGAGGCAGGACATTGGTCATCGCACATCATTGAGTGTTATTGCTCGCTTCCGTTCATTGGGTCAGGTCACATACCACCCCCTTAACCCCCCTCCCCCGCCCATGTCGTACAGCCTGTCACTGATAGCGAGAGGGGGGAGGGGGAGGGGGAGGGGGTTGGGCAGAGGACAGCGCTGATGCAACAGAACATTTTTCTCCGATGGGCTCTGTGTTGTTTACAAGTTGCGTTTACGGAAATGGCCTCTGGAATCCGGGAGTTCATGCCAAATGTTTCGCCATTTCATCTTCCATCTTATTATTGTTCGCCTTTCTCTTTCAAACGCATATTTGTATTGAGATGTGCACACCGTGACTCGACTCCAGGTATTCACATTTCTATATAAAATACGTTACTTCATTATTCCATTATATTTGTGTCCTCGCACGATGAGTGAAAATATAAGTAAAACTCATTTAATCAGGCACACATATATAGCTGTTTATTAATTCACAAAGATCATTTTATCACCTTTAAAGTTTTTGTTATTGATTTTGATCAAAATAAACCATGAACATTTCACAAAGGTAATATATTCCAAAAAATCGTTTGGAAAACAAAGACTGAATG
>NW_028234407.1:18015365-18020365 GCF_977035675.1 Penaeus japonicus
TATGAGGGCACTCATCCCACTTGTACTCTTTTCATACTATATTGTTCGCTTTCATATTTAGAAAACTAAAACAAAAACCTATTTAACAATTGTATCTATACAACACTGATCTCTCGTCGCTGAATAATTTATAATTCAATTATTCCAATTTCTATGGAAGCTAAGAAAAATCAGATTCGTTTATAATTCACACTCAACTAACTTTACTGATTTCGTTCACCTTTCTTTTCTTCCAGAGGGCATCTTCCAGTCCATTCCGTGTGCGAAATGCTCTGGAGAAGGGTGAACAAGGCATTATGGAATAACATGAATATAGATTATCTACACTAACAAAATCACTTAGAAATTTTCAAGCGGGCAATTAAATGTTTCCTTCACTTGGGGATTCTCTTGAAACAACTATTTCAGAACTCAACATGCAAGAAAGTATATCCAACGGTGGCATATGGTGAAAACGAAGCTCACTGGAAGACCTCAAGGTGGGTGGTCCCATCCATCTTCCAAGGTGTGAAAATAGTGACAGCCGAAGCGAATCTTAAACAAACAAACACTCTCTGCCCTGTAATTCGATCCTGTGCCGCCACCGCAACCTCTCTCAAGGTGTACGATGCTTACTCTTTTTTTTCTTTGGAGCCGATTATGGAAAATCATGGGATAACACCTGTAATGTTGACATTTCTTTGCTTTGAATAAACACATTTGACAAAAAAATGAGCTTACAACAACCTTAATTTCAGGTATGCTAAATAGTTTACTACTTGTAAATATGGCAACAATTTTAAGTGTGTGTCCCCCCCGACCGCCTGCGGTTGGGCATCGGAACCCGCCATTCGATCCACCGTACAGCCACGCCTTTCCTTGTCTAAATTCTTTAAAATGATCTTAGGTTTCACTTATGATAAGTTTCGTCTTCACGTTTTACTTAGAAGATTACATATTTCTTTACAATACAGGGTTTTCCTGGCATAATAACCTGTAACGAGTAAATAGTTGATACTTTTGACACCTAATTCTAAGTCGATTTTTACATTTGCCAATCGAAGTCGAGGTTAATATCGGGTCAGTAAAATGGGCGGTGGTGCTGGGGGCTGAGTGGTGGTGGGCCGATGGTCCGCTCCGCCACCAGGTGAGAGGAGCAGCATGAGCGCCTCATAAGGTTTAGGTGTTACTTACAAAAGGCCGAGAAAAGAAGAAAACGTACATAAGAATGTGGAAAAGAAAATGTCTTATGTGTAGGGGTTACTATTATAAATTTTCCCCCCTCTCATTTGAAACGAATTATTTGAAAGATTATGATTGTTAAATGATAATCAAGCGTAAAGTGAACACAGTACAACGGCTAACTTAAGTGCAAACTTAGTGTATTGTAAACATGTTCAGAAAACGCATATATGGAGTGTATATCAAATTTATTACTTTACTTTGATTAAATCTTCGTTTTATGTTTTCCTGTTTATGGTCCTTGTGGATGTGCCCGTTCGGGCTGTCCGTTCATCCATCAGGTCACATGGCATACGGTGTTTGAAGCTTCAAAGTACATTTTAATTAAATTAGGAAGGTACATGCTCCATATACATAAGTCTTTAAGTCCTTTCTTTTGTTTATATCATGTCGCGCGAATATCTGCTTACGCCATATTTTGCTGCTAGAACGGCTGACGTTCTTTTTTGTCCGTTATTGCTTACTAGTATCTTATTAGATCAAGGATA
Source organism: Penaeus japonicus (assembly GCF_977035675.1). Classification (NCBI taxonomy): domain Eukaryota; kingdom Metazoa; phylum Arthropoda; class Malacostraca; order Decapoda; family Penaeidae; genus Penaeus; species Penaeus japonicus. The sequence continues at coordinate 18,017,075 of NW_028234407.1, forward strand.
TTTATTATATTGGCAGCTGATTGCCAGGTTATGTAAATTCGTGGAGATTTGTTGCAGCACCGGAAAGACTCCTGGTTACGGGTTTGAAGGTATTTTACCGGCCGATTTTTAAACAATGTCGGATATTCAGTGCTGCTCCGTTTTCTTAGTCCGCCTCTTAACATTGATGTTTACAAAGCAATTAGTTCGACTTACATTCTCAGGTCGCATGCAATTAGCTTTATTATTTGTTTTCTTTCACACGAGGAAACACGTTTGTTCCCATACTATCAACCTCAATTATGCTATCTACAGGGGTCGGATCCAAGAAACACTTTGCGATGTCCCTACTCAAAGGCGGAAATTGCACCTTGGATTTGAACTTTCTTGGATCCGTACCCCTAATATCTCAGAGCATCCGTTCTACATCCGAACAATGAATAATAACATATGGCTAGAATCTACAAATTTGTGTAATCTTTTCAATAATAGCTCTGTTTTCTTGCTTAAACACTACGGGTAAGAGATCACATCCTATAAATACTTCCAGTTTGTCATGCTGCTGTTTCCAGGTGCTTTTACATCGAAATGAGACTGTATTAAGGATTGTCTTAGGGTATTCTGATACACTGGCCGGTTCTTGTCCCTAGGACTATCATGTGGCAGAATTTGATAATATATCATTATTCATAATTTCATAAAAAGTATGCTTCTCATTATGCCTCATACATATCACATATCTAGACACAAGTGTTCTTTTACTACTGTATTTATTTATCAAAGGTATATATCTGAGGGATTACATATTCTCACAATGCATTTCAAGATCTTTCAGCATAAATTACTTGGAACATAAATGATATGAGCATAAAAAACATGCAGCTGAGTAAATTTGTCATTTATGATATCAGGTAGAATGTCCTAGCATCGGTTTAACTGCCCGTGATTAAAGTATACACAATAACAGTATTTTCGTTGAATAATGCTCATGAAGCTGGTCATAAGTCATATAAGAGATTGTAATCTAGAGTTTGAACTGCCTGAGGCTCAGCACTTCGCCTTAAAAGAGAAACCTGCAAAGTCACAAACATTTGGCAGGTGATTTTTGGGTATGTGGGGATCTCTCATATAGAGGGTTTCCAAGGTGACCTCATAATCAGTAATGGAAATTATATTGAATAGTGACATATCTATTACATACCCAGATTATGAGATGCCCCTGTTCCCATTGCACATTTGTTGATTCTAATATATGTATGTAATATATATAAGTATATATGTATGTGTGTGACCAGAACCAGAAAGTATTCGGGGAGCGCAAAACTCCGCCAATGCCCAAAAATCCCCATCTAGCTAAATGCGTCTTATTATGATATGCAGGACCGGCCTTAAGCTAATTGGACTAATTGCCCCCATTCAATCATGTATTTTGAAGTGCACATTTTAATTACTTTCCATTCTATCATCGAGATTTAAAGTTCATAATAGACTTTTTTTTTCTTTTCTTTTCTTTTTTTTTTTACATTTCTATGATTTTACAGACCTTGGGCCCAGCAACCTGCGCCCACCAAAATTGTTCCCGATTGGCCCGTAAGGACGGCCTTGATGACGATGTGTTGGCGCTAGTAACTGGGCGGGAGGGTAAGGTGTAGCGATAAACTGCTTGTTTGTGAGTGTGGACATTCAATGATGTGATCCCGATTAGTGAGTATATTATTTGATGAATACACTTTATAATGCAACAGAAAAAAAATGTTTTACAATATCACTTTACTTTACTTTACTGAAGTGCCTGTCTTATGACGTTGGCGATCATGGCCCGCCATTCTTTCCGGTCTTCCATCATTCTGAAAACATCCACAACTCTCAATCCTCTTCCTATTCGTTCTACCAAGCATTCTATGAACTTCTTTCTTTGTCTTCCTCTTGCTCTCTTTCCTTCGATCTTTCCCGTCATACAATCATATTCCATTTTTTTGCACGCATCACGTGTCCAATAAATTGCATCTGTCTTTTCGTTATTTCACTTATAATTTCTCGTCTCGCTCCTGCTCTTCTCATGACTTCCTCATTTGATACTCTCTCAGTCCACGGAATTCTCATCATTCTTCTAAGGCACCACATTTCAAAGGCTTCTAGTTTCTTCACTATATTTTTCTTCATAGTCCAAGTTTCACAACCATACAACAAAGTAGACCACACAAAGCATTTTACTAATCTAGCTCTAATATTTATTCCTATTCCTATGTTTGTTACCACTTTTTTCAAATTTCCAAAGGCATATTTTGCTATGCCAATTCTCTTCTTTATTTCTTGATCACATACACCATCTTCTGTTACTAGACTTCCGAGGTATTGGAATTTATTTACTTGTTTTATTTCATTCCCATCTATGTTAATTTTTACACTTAATTGTTCCTTCTTTTTGTTATGCCCATTACCTCTGTTTTATTAAAATTGATTTTTAGACCTCTATTGTTGCATGCAGTGCTTAATCCTTCCATCAGACTTTGCAGTTTTTCCTCAGAGTCAGCAATTAATGCTGTATCGTCTGCATATCGGATATTATTTACATTCATTCTCCCTATTTTAATTCCATCCATTTCTTCGATGTCTTGCATGCACTTTTGTCCGTAGAGTGAAAAGAGGTCTGGGGAGAGAACGCACCCCTGTCTGACTCCTCTCTTTATGTTTATCAATTCAGTCGTTTCATTTCCAATTTCCACATTCGCTTTTTGGTCCCAATATAAATTAGCTATTAATCTTACATCCTTTTTATCCACCCCGATGTTTTCAAGCATAATGATAATTTCTTCATGTCTTACCGTATCAAAAGCTATTTCAAAATCAATGAAACCTATGTACAAGTCTTTTTGCATTTCTATTGCCCTTTCTATTACTGTTCTTAGTAAAAAAAATATAGCATTTGTAGTTCCTCTCCCCTTTCTGAATCCACATTGCTCTTCTGGTATGTGTTCATTAATTTTATTTCTAATTCTGTTTAAAATGACCCTTAATATTATTTTTGACAACTGACTCATTATGCTGATGGTTCTGTGCTTTGAGCATTCTGTGGCACCTGTTTTTTGGGTATGGTTATGAAGGTGGATTCTCTCATACGTTCGGGTATGTATCCAGAATTGTAAATTCTATTTGTCAATTTCGTTATTTTATCTATTGCACCATCACCTGCTGCTTTGATCATTTCTATGGCTATTTCATCTTTCCCTGTCGCTTTTCTGTTCTTCATACTTTTCATTGCATGCAGTATTTCTTCTCTCATTATTTCAGGACCTTCCAACTCGCCCTCAT
>NW_028234407.1:18022865-18035365 GCF_977035675.1 Penaeus japonicus
GATCTGTACCTAAAAAGCTATATTAATTGAAATAGTATACATTTCTTTAGAGTATGTGTATATATATGGAGATGTAAAGAATTGTACTTATATGATACTTTATACGTAATCTGTACAGATTCCAGTTACTTGATGGTTAAACCCAAGCATTATTGTTATTATTTTTTTTTTTTTTAGCTTATATTTAGCTTATCTTCCCTTATTTTAGTGTCCATATCTGATTGTCATTTCATCCTGAGATACATGACACCTTGACACTTGAGTACTGTTTTTGCTGACTTTCTACTTTTGACCAGTCTGTTGATAGTGAAAGCACGCAGTGATCATACACTTTCAAATCAGAGACCATTGTATCAATTGTTATTAAAGGTATATATGTGACTTAATGATTACATTCTTTGCATTGTACAATTATTCAATTTCATTTATACCGTTATTAACACTTACAACTCATTCAAATTCTTCAAATTAGTTTTTATTGATTATTATATTCCACTAGTAATTTACCCGAAGAAAAAAGAATATATTTTTTTTTATACATTTTAGATCCATCTCTCTACTTCCTTTTTAAATCAAATTCCGGTATGATAATGACAGGATCATACCGTAAAAATGGTTCAATCAGTCCCCACTGGTGTTTATTCCAATTTCCACCCCAGTTCAGAGTAATGTATGTATTTTTTTTTGCTCCAGGGAATGACACGAATTTTCAGATTTGGCCTAATTTTCCTCGTAAAGTTACCTTATTTCTTATCTGCCCATAAGCCACACCCCTCATACATGGGTAAGAAGATTATTGGCCACTATACAGTGCTTGTGTTGCTGGGTGATTAGTGCGTGCGTGCGTGCGTGCGTGCGTGTGTGCGTGTGTGCGTGTGTGTGTGTGTGTGTGTTGACTATACACTGGAGGATCAAGGATATGCCTGAGGAGGGGAAGGGATTGTTTAATGAGGAGTCACCAAGCATCAGTCAGTGTGAAAGGCAGCCAATAGGGATTATTAGAATTCTATAGGTTTTTCTAAGCATTTTGGAGCGAAATTTGTCACTTTCATGTTGAATAAGACTGTAAACTATCTATAGTAAGTAGTAGATCTCTCGGCTCTCATGATGCCAGTTAGGATAAAAGTTATATGTATACTTAATCATGATGATTTAGAGGAAATTATGCACACGTCGACATCTCCATACCAATTTTAGCACAACCGTATGTAAGATGTTGCCTCTGTTTTCCTATATTTCTCTATATCGTGTAAAACTGGTTTGGATAACAATTTATCACGCCAGACGGAGGGGGCCCAATCCCCCACCCAAGGACCCGCTTCTTGAGTGTCTTGTTTGTGTATTGAAGGGGGGGGGGGGCACGGGCATGAGGCCGAATGCGGATCGTGACTATTAACATGAATAATATGATTGGAGTTACATGTCATCCTTACTAGTACGGCAGATATGATATTAAATCACGTAACTGTCTTGTAACAATTAACGTTTCATATTCAGCTAGTACACTGCCCACTTCAGGAAGAATAAACTTCGGAAGTTAATGACTCCGAGACAGTAAGTGCAGAACCCCGTTAAGATGATTGTTAAAAGTTTATCAGATATATATTGCTTTGTCAGGGTAACTTCATAGCCAACGATAAAAAGATTGGTTTTCTTTACGTTTATATGAATGTATAAGAGACAGATCCGACCTTCAAACTCCTTTAAAGTGAATATATCAAATTTCAGCGAAACAAGACCAAAATATAGATTTTCAGCATTACTTTTAAAATCAACATATTCATGTTTGTATGTATGTGTATATATAATATATATGTACACTGCAGTTAATAGGAAGTAACACGGTAAATCTGTGAATGGGATTTTCAAACACCCGAAAGTTGAATAAAGACAAACCAGCAACATCGACCGTCTTGACAGCGGGAGAGGAACCTCCAAGTCAGATTCTGCGATAACGATTCTTCTTCTATCAGTCTTCTCTCCCGCTGCACGTCCAAGTTACCCACAATGACAGAGACAGAACATCCCGCGGTAACCAATTTTCGTAATTATGTAAGGATTAAGACCGTACAGCCGAGCCCGGATTATGGTATGTTGACTTGTTCCTGTTTATGTTGGCTTGTGGTGTGTGAACTAAAGTGAATAACATTTTGTTCATGTCGCTGTCCTGGTGACCGGAACAAGTGTCACGATGATACAGTGACATTTCTGTTGTGTTTTATACCTTAGCTGATATCAGTATGTAATATGAATTGGATTAGGTGCTTTGCTGTTAATTTATTTGAAGTTATATATTGGTAAATCTTGCCGGAGGTATAGTTCTGCTAATGTGATAGCAGTTGTGAAAAGTTTAAATCCTGTACAACAGATCTGCAAGACTGTTTGCTATGCTAGCTATCCATAAGAAGTAATTTAAGTCACAATAGCTGAGTAGGACATGAAAAATAAATATGAAATTAATTTAAAGTGGGAGGGGTGAAATACAGATATGTATAGAGGAATTAGCTTTACTCATAACAATAATGCAATTTATTTTTTTCATGTTTGATTTTACGAGATATTAGATTTTATGATTTACTAGCCTCATTCTTAATCACAATTGATAATTATCTGTGTTCCATTAACCAAATGTTTCTTCCAACAGCCAGCTGTACAGACTTCTTACTTGAGCAAGCAAAGGAGCTTGGTGCCGAGTCCCAGGTGGTCGAGTGCGTCCCTGGGAAGCCCATAGTGCTGATGACCTTAGTTGGGGAAGATCCATCCCTTCCGTCAATCCTTCTCAACTCTCACACAGATGTTGTTCCGGTTTTTCCTGTAAGCTTGAAGGTTTTCATTAATTTTAAGGAGCAAACTTTCCACGCTCATAGGTGTAGATTTTTTTGTAGTAAGGAAAAAAAGTATTCAAGGAATAAGAAATTTTAAAGAAAAAAAGGATAGTTGAATGTTTAGAAGATACCCACTATGGATTTTTTTCTGTCAAAATTATATTGCCTATATTCCATATAAATTACTGTGATCTGTGATGGATGGCCTGCAATCTAAAGTCCAACTCAATATTGGCATTGTGTCGAGTGATGTGCTTGGTGCTCTAGAAAAGGCCAGCAAGCCTCCATCACTTATATTCTGGGAAAAGAGATCTTGGACTGGTTCCTTAATGCCAGGGAGGTCTGCAGGCTGCATCTTGTTAGGATGTATGTGATATAGAACATCTGATTATCATCTAAACATTTATTCCCCCCCCCCCAAAAAAAAAAATAAATAAATGTGTGTGTGTGTGTGTATATGTATATATATATTGTGTGTATATATATGTATGTATATGTATATATATATGTATATATATGTGTGTGTATACATATATATGTATATATATATATATTTATATATGTTATATATATATATATATATATTGTTACATTACTTTTTCATTACAAAACTTTCATTTGAAATGTATCAGAGCCATTTTTTCTTTTTTTCCTTTTTTACCAAATTTTGTAATTACTATAGAACCTATAATGCTATCAGCCTAACCAATTTCAATTTATGGAACGAGTAAACATCTTCGTCTCTATTTTATAGTGCTTGAGTATGATTTGAGATTGTGTATCATATTTTGATGAACTAAGTTTTTCCCTGACTGGTCAAATTTACAAATTTAGAAATTGATTTAAATATTGCATATTAGCTAAAAAAAATACAAACATTTCCACTAAAGATAGATTTATGACTACTGCAATTCCTTGATTTTCAGGAACACTGGAAATATGAGCCATTTAGTGCACATAAAGACGAGAATGGTGACATTTTTGGACGAGGAACCCAAGACATGAAGTGCGTTGGAATTCAGTATATGGAAGCACTGAAGGAACTGAAGAAGAAAGGTCATAAATTCCTTCGCACAATTCATCTTTCATTTGTTCCAGGTCAGTCATCACATTTGTTAACTAGGTTATTGTCTTACACATACTCAAAATATATAGATGTTTTTTCATGAACTGTTATTATATATTTTTTTCAAATGTACAAAATCATTATAAGTCAGTTCCTCCTTTAAACATGAAATCTTTGACAATTTGATTTGGTATTTACAAAAGCAAAATTAGGAGTTACTCTTGAAAGATAATATTGACCTCCATGACCCTCTTACAGATGAGGAGATTGGGGGTAAGCCTGGCATGTTTGAGTTTGTCAAGACTGACATGTTCAAGAAGATGAATGTTGGCTTTGCCATGGATGAAGGCTATGCAAACCCTACAGAGAAATTTACAGTCTTTTATGGAGAAAGGGCTCCCTGGTGTGAGTATCATTACAGAAATTATTACACTGACAAAAAAAATCATGATATCAGGTATTATGTTTGGGGTATTTGTTTAATACTTATTTTTTTTTTTTTTTCAAGGGGTTTTGGTAAAGTGCCCTGGTCAGCCAGGTCATGGCTCACAGTTCTTACCCAACACTGCTGGTGAAAAACTGAGGAAGGTCATAAACGCTTTCCTCAATTACCGTGATGAACAGGAGCGCAAATTGAAGGAAAATGAAGATATTCGACTTGGTAATGTTACATCAGTGAACCTAACAATATTGGAGGTAAAATTATTAAAAATTCAGCTTTAAAATTTATTGACACATGATATAAGTACATAACCTGGATCTCTGTACTTTACAAATCTTAAAATTTCTAAGGATATTATAAATACATCATGTTTATCTGTTGAAAGGCTTACTTTTTTTTCTTTCTCTTTCTCTCTGACCAGGGTGGTGTGCAGTTCAATGTTGTGCCATCGGAGCTTTCAGTTGGCTTTGACATTCGTATCACGCCAACTCAAGACCTTGGAAAGTTTGAAGAGATGATCAAGAGCTGGTGCAAGGCAGCTGGGGATGATGTTATCTATGAGTTTAAGCAGAAGGTAAGATTGTTGTAAAACTATGTTAATATGGAAGTTAATAAATATGGAAAAAAGTAAAAGACAAGAAAAAAAAGAAAAAGAGAGACCTAAAGAGTGCAAGAGATGAAAGATGAGAAAAGAAAATGCTCTCTAGAATTCTACAATTTATACTCATAAAGAAAAAGAGAAATTCTAATTGACCACTATTAAACATGTTTCATGAACATTCACCCTTTGATGCCAATGATTTTCTTTTCAGGACATGTGTCAGAATATTACATGCGTGGAAGACGGCAAGTCTGTTTGGTGGGACACATTCTCAGAAGCTTGCAAGAAAGAGTAAGTTTTCTAGCTCTTTTTTTATCCATTTTGCAATTATTTATATAATAATCATAGTTATTATCATCCATTGGTGTGATTAAGGATGGTGAAATAAAAAATTATATTGATATTTATATTTATGTTATACTGATATATTTCAAAATTATATTTTACTATTGTCATAACAATGATTAAGAGGTAGTAGCATAATAGATAATTGCTATCAGCCAGCCTTCCTAATCAATCTTGGTGTGATAGCCATATCTTTAACAAAAACAGATGACTAATATAAATAGAATGCTTGTGTAGCATCACATTGGCTACTTTTTTGTTTGATATAAATATATATATATATATATATATATATATATATATATATATATATATATATATATATATATATATATATATATATACATATGTGTGTGTGTCTGTCTGTGTCTGTGTCTGTGTCTGTGTCTGTGTCTGTGTCTGTGTCTGTGTCTGTGTCTGTATGTGTATATATATATATACCTATATATGTTAAAACAATTAGTAACTAGAAAAGCATACATTTGAAGAGCAGGAGAACAAAATAATCAATAGCCTGAATAAAAATGAAATTGGTTTGTCTCTAGATATGGTGACTGGCATTTTGTTACAGTAGTAAGTTAAAAATAATAAGCTTACTTATTCTCCAGGTTGCCTCATTTAACAGACAATGATATATTTCATTGTTCTAGAAATGCGAGGTAAATTTGTATTACATTTGGTCAAAAGAAGAAAAAAAAGATATTGAGTATCATGTGCATTTTCAGAGGAGTAAGATTAGTGAAAGAGATTTTCCCAGCAGCTACAGACAGCAGGTTCATTAGGCAGGTAAGATTAAGATCTAACTAAAACATATGCTGGCAAATGTTGCTCTAAGCATAATCATACATATACACATTTTATTATTATACATTTTACACCTAAAAATTAATAAGTAACCTGACATGAAACAGACAGTAAAAAATGATACTATAAGATGCATAGTTGCAAAGGTGAAGAAAAGGAAGTGGCTGCAAACATTAGAACAACTTCTCATTTTCATTAATTTTCATCCTATTGTTTTTATTGTTATTTTACACACACACACATTCATTCATTCACTCACTCACTCACTCATTCATTCATTTATTCAATGAAAAAAGAAAGTAAAAAAAAATAATAATAATAATAGATGGCTTTGCTCTTTACCAGGAAGATAACAATTGAGAAAGATATCTTTGCAGCAAGTACTGACGCCTGCTATCTGAGAGCTGTGAGTGTAGCATGTTGCTATTTCATTTAGAATTTGATTTCCTACAAAACAAATAATTATATGTATTATATTCAGCAGTCAACATAACTGGAACATAAATGTTTTTACTTGTTTTTTATTTCTCTTTTCATTATCATTTTTTTGCTCATTTGTATTTAACAGTTAAATCATGTACACATACACACACTTCCACATCCATGTAGACACTACAAATCCCTATCATTAATATTTTGGCTTTGAGGTTTGTAAAAAAAAATTGCTCAACATTTTTTTATGTTGCTCAATGAAGATTCTCAAAAGTATTTTATTTCATATACTCTTTTTATTTTCAATTTTCAAGGAACCTGTCATAGACGAAGAGTTGAGTGTTTATACTCAGAACTAAAAATATCATCTGGTGTGCACAACTTGAAATTATTTGTGTTACAGCTTTACATGCTTTTGTGCCATGATTAATATCTGATATGGATATATAGTTAGGTAAATTTTGATTTCTAAAAGTGTTCAAATTTTAACTTGAACATTTCATTTTGCCTTCAAAAAAACTTTCAAAACCCAAAGCTACAATATTACTTTTGAATTATGAGGGACACAAGCATAAAGTGTGCACACACACACACACACACACACACACACACACACACACACACACACACACACACACACACACACACACACACACACACACATACACACATACACACATACACACATACACACACACACATACACACATACATACACACACACACATACACACACACACACACACACACACACACACACACACACACACACACACACACACACACACACACACACACACACACATACATACACACACACACACATACACACATACACACACATACACACACACACACACACACACACACACACACACACACACACACACACACACACACACACACACACACACACACACACACATACACACATACATACACACACATACACACACACATACACATATACACACACACACATACACATACACATACACATACACACATACACATACACACACACACACACACACACACACACACACACACACACACACACACACACACACACACACACACACACACACACACACATACATACATACATACACACACACACACACACACACACACACACACACACACACACATACATACATACATACATACATATACACACACACACACACACAAATTTTAAAATTCTCTTGACCCATATAAAAAGATATTGATTTATACAATTGATGAAATACATATATAAGATGATGCTTAGGATGAATAAACAAATTGCAACCTGATTCATCCTCAGCTTGGCATCCCAGCACTTGGGTTTTCCCCCATGAATAAAACGCCAATCCTCCTCCACGACCACAATGAGTTCCTTAACGAGAAAATCTTCCTTCGCGGAATCGAGATCTACATGACGATCATCCCAGATCTTGCAAACTTGAAGAACTGAATGGGGTGCAAGAAGCTGACACTTCCTTCTCAGGAATGTATGAAATACTGTACTTCATTTGCATGAAGAAAAAAAATTCTGGTTAATTACATGTACACAATGAGTTGCCCAATAATAAGTGTACTAGTCACAATAAATAAATTAAATAATGAGAAATGTTAGTCAGAGAAAAAACAACTAATGCCTCTTCAAGACAAGAAACATTAATATTGCACATGAGAATATTCTGACTAATTATTATCTTAAGTTAATAAGTGTTCTTTTGTTGACAGATCAGGGAATGCTGCACGTCTTCCATTTGCTACATCGTTTTGTTCTCAAGTCAAGTCTTCCATTATTGCTGTTCTGTTTGCTGCAGCTTTAGGGATTCAAATGCTCTGTTGTGCCTTTACAGTATATTTTATGCAGAAAAATAAAGGGCATTGATCTTCCTCTTAAGAAATACACTTTTTTTTTCTAACCCTCTAGTAATGCTATTTGGGAAATGTGTTGAACCTGTATTGAATTGATAAAATGATACTTTATAATGATATTAAAGTAAAGCTAAATTATCATCTCCAATCAGAAGAAAAAGAGAAATGTTACATATATGAATATATAAAGAAACTTGCTTATCAGGGATCAAAGATCATCCATAATATTGCAATGACATTTTGAATATTGTTTATAAATAACTCAAAAATATTGTGTAAAATAAGATACACCCACTAGTACAATTCTATGTATTATCAGTGTATTTTTCAGTACTTAGGGAAAAGGAAAACCATTTGTTAAAATATATTTAATATAAAGAACTTAACAACTTTATTAACAATTGTACAAATTTACATAAGTCTGTTACCAGTATTATAACAAAGGTGTCTAAAGAAGCAATATTAATAAAGTACTTACATAATACTGTAAAATATAATATAACATGCAAGGTGCTTACAATATGACCAAAATAACCATTTAACAAGTTTATTACACTTAATTTTGTTATTTTAAGGTATCAAAACATGTTTATCATTCATTTCAATGTATTAATTGAGAATTAAACAAATAATTCCATCCCATCTCTTTGAACACTAATTTAACTACAAATATATACAGTATATATACTGCAACATATTATACAATTCAATTTACAAATAAGTTCTATGACAACATTACTATTACATAAAATTGGCAGTTTTAGTTTTATTTATCTTATTCTTCCATTTTCGCCCTTTCTACAAAATTCTGAGTGAAATATTATTCACATATTTTGTGTTTACAAAAATCAGCCAATAGCATTTCTCCCAATATCCCTATGGTTGTCGTAGTGTCATACAATGTTTTGTTCATAAAGGGGCTCGTTGGTTAAAACTCGCTCAAAACCAAACCTCTCCAAGTTTATGCTCTGGTACTCCCCATGCAGAATACTCTCCATTACTGCACGACCAACACCTGCAGCTTGCTGTATACCTGTAGGAGAACACTGGTATTAGATTCACTTTTATCAGTTTATGTTGCCTATGGAAAAAAAATAACATTATTACCAGAAAAGACCCACAGGAACAATTTCCCTACTATATCCTCCAAAAGGATAACCAAAAAAATTAGGTTCATGACCAATAGCAAGTAATCACTAAATATTCTTTAAGCAAACCCATAGCCTGCATTTCCTGTTCTTAACCCATTCACGGCGGTTACTTGCTGTCACGTTCAGTGGTTTTTGGGTCAGACACCAGAGACAAGATATTTAGTCAAGGCTGGCGTGTAGGGTGAGCTGGCATACAGCGCTCGCTCGCAGCTAGTGCGCCCGAGAATCCTGAGGTGTTAGGCATTCAAATACCCGGCATTACAACCATTTAGAGCCAAAATAGCCCCGGCGTGAATGGGTTATTAAGTATGCCTCATAAGTTCACTTTTAGTATAGGACAACACTTGTTTGGGATTGTTGGGCTTAACCCATTCACGACAGGGGCATTCCAGTCTTGCATGTCACAATGCCGGGGCTCTCGAACGCATAGGCCTAAATCAGTTAAATAAACGACACCGTATGGCGTCCCCAGCGAACAGGCCTTGAATGCGCGGTACCCATGGTGTACCACCCGTCCAGAGAGGGTTAATATTGATGTTTAGAAGTATGAATAAAGGATCTTTTCTGTTCTTGTACTCACATCCCAACAAAGTGGAGTGTGAAGTTGACATATGGAAGGTCAAAAATAAAAATACTAAGTGGCCAAGATGGGAAACTGAAGTAAGAGATGGACATAAAAGGGGGGGATGGATATGTGTGGGTGTGTTTCCTTTGTGACTTAATGCTGTGTCTATGTTTGCATTATGAGTATCTCATGAAAAACATATAATAATGTGTGTGTGTGTGTGTGTGTGTGTGTGTGTGTGTGTGTGTGTGTGTGTGTGTGTGTGTGTGTGTGTGTGTGTGTGTGTGTGTGTGTGTGTGTGTGTGTGTGTGTGTGTGTGTCTGTGTGTGTGTGTCTGTGTGTGTGTGTGTGTCTGTGTGTGTGTGTCTGTGTGTGTGTGTCTGTGTGTGTGTGTGTGTGTGTGTCTGTGTGTCTGTGTGTGTCTGTGTGTGTCTGTGTGTGTGTGTGTGTGTGTGTGTGTGTGTGTGTGTGTGTGTGTGTGTGTGTGTGTGTGTGTGTGTGTGTGTGTGTGTGTGTGTGTGTGTGTGTGTGTGTGTGTGTGTGTGTGTCTGTGTGTGTGTGTGTGTCTCTGTGCGTGTGTGTGTCTGTGTGTGTGTCTGTGTGTGTGTCTGTGTGTCTGTGTGTGTCTGTGTGTGTGTGTGTGTGTGTGTGTGTGTGTGTGTGTGTGTGTGTGTGTGTGTGTGTGTGTGTGTGTGTGTGTGTGTGTGTGTGTGTGTGTGTGTGTGTGTGTGTGTGTGTGTGTGTGTCTACAGGAAATGTTTCACTACTATAGTTTTATTGCAATATCTAATATAGTTGCAGGAAAGTTGCTATGAAAATTATTATTAAGAAAACCCTTAGTTTGCCTCCATTTGTGTAGTCCCATATTTTGTGTGCATCAGTGACTAGATATCCAAAATTAAAAATATGAGGTTCTTATTTCACAGGCTCAACATATAGAATAATTCAGAGTATCTCTACTTCTGGAATAAAACATGTGATGCATATTAACAAAGGCAAAACTTCTAACAATAAATCTGTTGGCTCTATTGAGACATCCCAGAATATCAGGAGCAAGGCAACAGTGTACTATGTGATGAGCAGTAATGAAGATCCTATGCACTAAGTGATGTCCACTAAATGTAGTAAGAATTGCCCGATGAATTCATGTATAACTGGAATATGCTGACACCCTGTATGTTTCTCTTGCAATATCCGTAGCTGACTAAATGGAGTGCAAAAACATCAAAGGACCACTTGATAAATAAGACTTACCATGGCCACTAAATCCAGTAGCAATGAACATGTTTGTGAAGATAGGGTGGAGTCCAATTATGCCATTCTGATCAAAGGTGTTGTAGTCATAGTATCCTGCCCAAGAACTTTGTAGCTGTAAGTGGAAATATTCATTATTTAAAGCTATCTGCTCCATCTGAATAAAACTTCCAATGAAATCTTTTCTTATATAGGATATGATTAGTGACAGGACTGACACTTTTCAAAATTCTACCACAGAAAATGGGGTGGCTTTAGAATCTATTCATTCAAGAATTGAAATGAATATATATTGGGCACCGTAAAGACAATGAGTTTAATTAATACTGAATACAAACCTTTAACTTTTCAAATGAAGGTACTCTGTTTGCGATGGTTGGCCAAACATTTGACTCAAAAAATTCATGATCTACGTCCAAGTTATCTATAGAGGGTTCATGTTCTTCTGTGGGTGACTGTCCACAGAGATACAACCCTCCTAACCCTTCTCGTCGGAAATAAGTTCCATTTGGGTCAATGAGCAAGGGGCTGTCCAACCCTGGGCCATCTGGTGCATGTACACAATATACATAACGTTTCCTGGAGAAATAAATTGCCTTAAAATAATCAAGTGTAAATCTCATATAATATTGGTCTTTTCTATATTACATTTTAAATAAAATGTATATTTTTCTGGCTCCTAAAATTTTACGTAGTACCAGAGTTAAATATTTCTGTGTTCGATAGTAGGAATGTATAATTTATCACAATATGCTCAATATGGTACCTAGCAATTACCTAAACATTATATGTAAATTAAGTTACCGTGGATATTATTCCTATGACCAATCTACACTTTCACAAAATAAACTCAAGATTGCAAATATAACAGTGGCAACTACTTGAAAGAAATGTAAACTCTTTTTTGTCATGTTATAGTAGGCACAAAAAAAAAATACCCAGAAATAAGAGTCAACTATCTGAAAACAGTGCACTCTTTGCAATATATCATCTAACTTTATTTTTAAAATTCTACAAACCTAGGCTCAACAGGTATTGGGACCCCAATGATTCCTGCTCCGTCTCCGATGCCAACTAATCGGCCAACTTCACCCGACCATGCTCCTGCAGCCACCACACATATTGAAAACCTAATGTTTCGTT
>NW_028234407.1:18040365-18045365 GCF_977035675.1 Penaeus japonicus
ATCTATCTCTCTCTCTCTCTCTCTCTCTCTCTCTCTCTCTCTCTCTCTCTCTCTCTCTCTCTCTCTCTCTCTCTCTCTCTCTCTCTCTCTCTCTCTCTCTCTCTTTCTTTCTTTGGATACACTTTTTGCATCAAAGACATCAAAAGGAATGCGTCCACATGTGCATCTCTCTCTCTCTCTCTCTCTCTCTATCTATCTATCTATCTGTCTGTCTGTCTCTCTGTCTGTCTATCTCTATCTCTCTCTTTCTCTCTCTTTGGATACACTTTTTGCATCAAGGACACCAAAAAGAATGCGTCCACATGTGCATCTCTCTCTCTCTCTCTTTCTCTCTCTCTATCTATCTATCTGTCTGTCTGTCTCTCTGTCTGTCTATCCCTATCTCTCTCTTTCTCTCTCTTTGGATATACTTTTTGCATCAAGGACATCAGTAGGAATGCGTCCACATGTGCATATCTCTCTCTCTATCTATCTATCTATCTATCTATCTATCTGTCTGCCTGTCTGTCTCTCTGTCTATCTATCTCTATCTCTCTCCTTCTCTCTTTTGGAATACACTTTTTACATCAAGGACATCAATAGGAATGCGTCCACATGTGCATCTCTCTCTCTCTCTCTCTCTCTCTCTCTCTCTCTCTCTCTCTCTCTCTCTCTCTCTCTCTCTCTCTCTCTATCTATCTATCTATCTATCTGTCTGTCTGTCTCTCTGTCTATCTATCTCTATCTCTCTCTTTCTCTCTCTTTGGATACACTTTTTGCATCAAGGACATCAATAGGAATGCGTCCACATGTGCATCTCTCTCTCTCTCTCTATCTATCTATATATCTATCTGTCTGTCTGTCTGTCTGTCTCTCTGTCTATCTATCTCTCTCTTTCTCTCTCTTTGGATACACTTTTTGCATCAAGGACATCAATAGGAATGCGTCCACATGTGCATCTCTGTTCAGATATGACGCCCTCTGTGAGGTAGACATAGGCGGCGGTGCTAGTGCCGACAAGCATGAAGAAAGAGTGAAGAAAACAGCAAAGAGGAAGTTACCTGCACCTGACGCTTCTGTGAAATTTACTCCCCCAGGGCACCTCTGTGTCCATTTCAAGAAAGATAGTAAGCTCCGAACTCCCGGAGATAAATAGGGCTGGATATGCCAGGCTCTCAAAGGGAATCCTTACAATAAAATCAATGAATCATTAGAATTAAGAATTGGACGAAACAATATATACGTTCGCTGCAAGAACGAAACAATTCTTGCACAGATAACAACGGTCGGAGCAATGGGAGAAGTCCTTGAGAAAGCAAAAGTCTATGGGAAAGGACAATGCACCAACCTCATCGTGTTCGACGTCCCAAAAGAAATAAAGACCGATGTTATGACACAATGAAAATATTTTAAATGCAAGGCGTTTAAAAATAAATGGGAAGCTGACCCAGCGTGTTGTCATTACATACGAGGGGGAGGTAATCCCCAAGTCAATCAAATTGGTTGAAGGTTTGGCGCTCTTTAGGTAATGCTCAGATAAGATTTCCGAACGACAAGATATCCCTCGGAAATGCGTGAACTGCCGCCAAGAGCATAATGCGAATTCTGCATTATGTACATATCAGAAGAAGCAAGTCCTCCCTGCCAAGAACGCCACCGCAGCTCCTTACCTTACTGATGTGTAGGCCTTCCCACCTCTTCCAAAGAAGAATGTGGTAATCCCTTCAAGTGAATCCCAGGCACCATCCACAGCACCAACGCCAACAGGAGCACAGGCTCTTGCAACACCAAACACAACCCTAGTGCAGTCTCCAGTGCCCACCTCAACTCTACTTCCGGTTCCAACTCCAGCCCCAGCACCGCCCTCATTGCGACAAGATAAACTATAGTCCAACAGCGAAATAAAGGAACTGCTACACACTCTGATTAAGCAGATGGAACTGATGATGAACCAGCAGGGCCAGATGATGTTCATGATGCAACAACAAATGGTCCAACAATCTAAATTCCAGGAAAGGATGGTCACTCTCCTGGAGCGACTACAGCCCACACCGCCTGTCGATTTGCATCCAACAACGGACCTTGGAAATGACCGATGGCTCCAAGCAATCGTTTGAAATGTATTACTTGAAACATTAACAGTTTGCAGAAACGCAAGGCAACTCTCTCTCAGTATCTTCGCACTGAGGATATTGGTGTATGTTGCCTTCAAGAAGTCAGAACTAGTGCTCGTTATGCAAAAATTGCGGGATACACTTATTATGACAAACCTAATATGGCTAATCCCTCTACAAGAGGGCTTGGCATATATATAAAGAGCTCCAGACCATCCAAAGTAACAAACGTGACACGTGCTGAATATCTCGGTGTTATATTATTTATTGATGGCAAAACTATCATTATTGTTAATGTATATAACCCACATGATAGTGAAGAGGTACCTAGACCTCCTGACAATATGATACATAGTGATGCTGTGTTATTTTGTGGAGATTGTAATGTTCACCATATATTAATTTTATTATAGACCCTGGTCTTTTCTTTGACATGATCAGTGACATATAAGTTTTTTTTTTACCGACCAGATAAAACATGTAAATATGTTAACCAGTATAATGCGGCCCCTCAGGTATGTAAGAATTGTGCTTGACTAAGCCCTTTACGCAACAGAAGCTTAGCCAGTTTGGATAGATGCTTGACATCTTACCCTGGCTTTTTGCAGGGCATGTAAACTGTTCTGCAAATAAACTATATCAAATCAAATCTCTCTCTCTCTCTCTCTCTCTCTCTCTCTCTCTCTCTCTCTCTCTCTCTCTCTCTCTCTCTCTCTCTCTCTCTCTCTCTCTCTCTCTCTCTCTCTCTCTCTCTCTCTCTCTCTCTCTCTCTCTCTCTCTCTCTCTCTCTCTCTCTCTCTCTCTCTCTCTCTCTCTCTCTCTCTCTCTCTCTCTTTAATCTATGATCTATAAATATATGCTTAGTTCACGGAAAATATTATCTAAATTCAATCGTTAACTTATTTTCATCTTTACGATCAGGAAATTCTGTTCATGAAGAAACTGAAGTAGGGAACTCTGAACACATATCCCAGTCCCCCCTCTATCTCTCTATCTCTCCCTCCCCCATCCCTCCCTTTCCCCCTCTTTTTACGTGATAAGTAGAGAGTAATCAGATAAACATGTAATCTGTAATCTATAATCTATAAATATATGCTTAGTTCACGGAAAATGTTATCTAAATTCAATCGTTAAATTGTTTTCATCTTTACGATCAGCAAATTATATTCATGAAGAAACTGAAGTAAGGAACACTGAAAACATATCATCAGGTATTCGTGTACAAAATAAATAGATAGCTAAAACGATGCAACCTATGCTATTAATGAAAAATATGATATGACTGTAATATTGAAGTGGAAGATCCAGCCAAAACTTCGAACAAGTTAGTCAGCTGATCAACCAAAACAGAAATTATTTCTCATCCAACACAGTTACATGATGTCACTAGTAAATTATTTATTTAAAATATTCATTTGAAAGTATAGTAACTAATGTGGATATAGAACAATTTACCGCTATTTATTATACTAATAAGTGAAATATGTATCTCCTTGGAAATGAAAAACAGAATTCACTCTTGAAAATAGCATAACACTGAACTAAATGTGTTGGAACCTCGGGTCAACGATTTGACAAACTTTACCTTCTTCACTTCAAGTCTTTTTTAATGCTATCGGCTCCTGTCAGACATGTCAGCTGAATGTCTACCTATCGAGGTGAGTTTTGATGGTATTTAAGAATATTTTATATATCTTTTATTTGCTTTTACCGAGAATACTTTGTTCAAACTATAAAATATTACATGGTCATCTGAACCAATTGGCTGTCTTTTGACATATGTATAGGCCATTTCTTTATGTTATGGTTATATGTGTTATAGTTACAATGAATCATGTTTCTCTTAATATGTTTATATTTGAATTTCTTGAAATTTCTTTTTATGTCGTTATCATCCGCTGTTCATCTTATTGCTCCTGTAGACTAAGCCCAAGCAGTAATTAAGTATAAGTTTCCAGTAAAACCTTTTGAATTATGATAGCCATAGTTTTGTTATGTACCATAATCACTTCTGGTCAAAACTCTAGACCAAATTTAGAGCAGACCATGAGTGGTGCTTATTAGGTTTGAGTATTATTTGTAGACGACTATACGCAGGACTGCTCAGAGCTGGAAGATTTCTGGGGCTCCACTAGATTTCATAACACATCATGAGACGAGAATGTACAGCAGCATTGATGTAAAGACTTGTGATTACCTTCCATTAGTGACAGTTGTGATTATTATATCTTTAGATTTAGCTTTTTTTTCTGTTATTTAGTGAGAAATGTTGATCAGATCATTTGTATGCATTAAAAAGGTTTTGTGATTATGAACAGAAATTTTAGAACTGTTATGATATAGTGTTACCTTATTTTTGTAGATTGTTTATATTGTTTTTCTTTCTTGATTAAAGTCAGTTTGAAACTGATCATTTTCAAGAGCATCTCTCTTTCTTTCTCTCTCTCTCTCTCTCTCTCTCTCTCTCTCTCTCTCTCTCTCTCTCTCTCTCTCTCTCTCTCTCTCTCTCTCTCTCTCTCTCTCTCTCTCTCTCTCTTCTCTCTCTTCTCTCTCTTTTCTCTCTCTCTCCTCTCCTCTCTCTTCTCTCTTCTCTCTTCTCTCTCTCTTCTCTCTTCTCTTCTCTCCTCTCTCTTCTCTTCTCTTTCTCTCTCTCTCTCTCTCTCTTTCTCTCTCTCTCTCTTCTCTCCTTTTCTCTCTCTCTCTCTCTCTTCTCTCTCTCTCTCTCTCTCTCTTCCTCTCTCTCTCTTTCTCTCTTTCTCTCTCTCTCTCTCTCTCTCTCTCTCTCTCTTCTCTCCTCTCTCTCTCTCTCTCTCTCTCTCTCTCTCTCTCTCTCTCTCTCTCTCTCTCTCTCTCTCTCTCTTCTCTCTTTCTCTCTCTCTCTCTCTCTCTCTCTCTCTCTCTCTCTCT
>NW_028234407.1:18047865-18050365 GCF_977035675.1 Penaeus japonicus
CAGGAAGGTCAGGCTATAGAACCAGTGCTTCCTTCATCAAGACCAGACATGTCTTCATCTCTTTACCTTGCCTTGATATGAGCAAGGGCCCAAAACGCTGTTTTCTTATTGAGTCGTTAGTTTTCTGTGAACTACAGACCTTATCAATAACAGAAGGAAGCTAATGCTGAGTCTCTGATTGTCAACCAGGTCATACAGGATTCCTCAAACAGTCCATGATATAATTTATATATCTGAAATATGCAGGAATGGCTCGTTAAGCATCCTGTAGAAAGGGAGAGCGAGAGTGAGAGGGCTATGGAAGAGGGAGAGAGGTATGGGATAGGAAGAGAGGTATGAAAGAGTGAAAGAGGTATGGGAGAGGGAGAAGGGTATGGGAGGAGGAGAGAAGTATGGGAGAGGGAGAGAGTATAGTAGAGAAAGAGAGGTGTAGGAGAGGACGAGAGGTATGGAATAGGGAGAGGGATATAGAAGAGGGGTGAAAGAGTGATAGAGTGAATGAATGAATGAATGGGTGAATGAGAAAATGAGAGAGTTAGAGGGAGAGAGAAACAAGTTAATTTAGCAGAGTATCATGATTAATGATCATTCCTATTGGCCACTGGTAAAAAGTCACAAAGTCTCCCCAGTTATCAACAAATGAAATTCCTGACAGAGTAGCTGGCCAGGAGCTGAACAAGTAATAGTGGTCATTGCCTGGGAAGGACTGTACATTAATATGGAGGGGGGAAATAAGAATCAGAGTACTCCTTTGTAGAGAAAACCACAATTGTATGATAGTATGAGGTGTGAACTATGTCTGTATCTTTTATTTACTTTTACATTCAACTCCTCCGCCCCCCACCACCCCGCACACATACATATTTGTATATTTATTATCGAATATGCATGTGTACACGTGTGTGTGTATGTGTGTGTGTGTGTGTGTGTGTGTGTGTGTGTGTGTGTGTGTGTGTGTGTGTGTGTGTGTGTGTGTGTGTGTGTGTGTGTGTGTGTGTGTGTGTGTGTGTGTGTGTGTGTGTGTGTGTGTGTGTGTGTGTGTGTGTGTGTGTGTGTGTGTGTGTGTATGTGTCTGTGTGTGTGTGTGTATACATCATTGAATAAAATCTCACTCTTCTTAGTATTAGTATTTCTACATCCTTCAAAAGCAATTATTGTTTTTAACCCATTCACGCCGGTTGACGTGATAGCACGTATTGTGGTTTTCGCGTCAGACGCCCTGGACGAGCTATGAGGGGAAGCCGCGCGCTCAGGTAGAGTGAGCGGGCAACCCAGGCTCGCGGCTTGTGCGCCCGAGAATCTCGAGGCGTTAGGCTTATGTGTTCGAGAACCCCGGTATTGCGACCGTGCAAAGCCGGAATGGCCCCGGCGTGAATGGGTTAAAAGAATGATCAATTTAATGTTGATGCCATTCTACTGCTTGTACAATAGCATTCCCCTCCCCTAGTCCATTTTTATGCCAAGCTTTGCCCTCTGTTCAGTCAGACATGAAAAATGGCCTATTTCCAAAGTCCCCCTTCTTCTCCTTGCAGGAAGTTGACCTTAGTATGAAGGGCAGGTTTTCTGACCTGTGGAGCAAAGTCTCTAGCAAGGTCAAGAGCCTGAAACTCCTAAGTGCTGACCTTGTAGAGCGTGACTTTATCAGCTTGCTGCAACAATGTAACCAGATAGAGGAGCTCAGATTTGATGGCTTGGCCCACATCCTCATGACAGGTAGAATGCCATTGTTCTGTAGGAAATCATATTTGTGATTGTGCTTATCTTTGCTTTAAGAGTGTTCTTAATGGAGTATGAGGTTTTATACTCAAAGACTACTCAGTGAGCATGCAAGGTTAGCTTTAATGTACTATTAATCCCTCTCTGACAATATGCCTTGTCTTTCATTTTATGCTTTGAATGCTGGATACTGCCCTTTCTTTGTAGTGAAAGTTATTATGTGAAGAATCTCTAGATTTTTTGTGTGTTTTAGTCTAAATATTGAAAAACTTTCACTATTTTATTATTATAATAATGATAATTATTATTATTAACTCTTTCCTGATGGGGCACTCGCTACGCGAAGACCCCTATGCCGGGCGATTGCAATATTGCATTGAAATCGTCACACTGACATGACGCCCCGGCATTGGGAGTTTGGTTGTGTCACACGAGTGTGACGCACCGTCGTCACAGGGTTAATTATTCTCACTATCATTATTGCTATTCTCACTCACCATCATCATTATTTTTGCTATAATATTTCTCTTTTTGTTCTTGGTATGATTTTTCCATGGTTATTTTTTGTTGATTGTTATATTGCTCTTACCACTTTTGTTATTATGTGTGTGTGTGTGTGGACATAAGTTTAGTGTGGATTTGTGTTTAGAGATATTGACTATTTCTGTTTTTTTTGTTTTTTTTGAGTTAGTTTAAAACTAACTCAAGAATGTTTAAATTGTGGTTTCTCTTCTTTGGGAATACAAAAAAAGTATTTATAGCTACTTCTAAAACCTGAATAAGG
>NW_028234407.1:18072865-18077865 GCF_977035675.1 Penaeus japonicus
ACTGATGAGAATATTAATGATCGCGATAAATTTATGATACTAGTGGTAACAATATTAGTATCATTGGCAGTGATAATACTAAAAATAAAGTACAACAGTAATGTTAACAAAAGTAATGGTAATGATAACAACAGGTTTTGTCTTGATATTTACGATGATATTGGCTTTAATAATTGATGGTGATGACAATGAAATAAAAACGATGATGATAACAACAATAACGATAGTGATAGAATGGAGAAAACCTCAAAGAGTAATAGGAACAATGCTAATAATGATGATGATTATAACAGGGATGATAGTATTATCAATACTAAAAGCACTAATAATTAGATGATAATAATGTTAACAAGGAAGAGATTAAGACATGATAATGGAGATTAGGAAATAGAAAACAGTGATGACGATAATAGAGAATGATGTAGAGAATTAGAACAATCTTAAAGATACTAATACTAATATTGTCACTGTTACTGTAGCTAATGCCAATAATAATTCAAATTCTGAAAATGATAACAATGAAGACGATGATGACAAGGAATCAATAAGGAATTGAGAGTGACCGTGATGGCAATAATAACATTAACAATATTGATAAGAATTATACTGCTGTTACGCCAACTAACGATAATAACAATATTTGCAGAAACGATAACGATGATAATAACAATAATAATCACGATATATGTCATGCCAGTATTGATAAGAATTATGATGTTATTACTGTGATAACATAAATTCTATTACAAAAACTTTTACCGTTACTGTTACTCTTTAACAGCTGCTTCAATATTCCATTGCAACGTCTTTAGACTTACGGATTATGATTTTTTTTGCATAAAGCGATGATGAGGAGGATAATGATAAGACTGATACATTTAATAAAAGTAATGATGATGACAAAATGGATGATAATGGGGGTGATAAGGAGGATAATGAAGATGTTAAGGATGGCAATGATCATTGTGATAATAAGGTAACAATGATCATAATTGTTGTCTCTAATGTCATTATTATCAATTATATATGGGTAATCGTGCTAATGACAATGATGATGATGATGATCATGATTATATTAGTCATAAAATTGATGATAAAAATGATAGAATAATAGAATAATAAAGATGATAGCGATAGTGATAATGGCAATAGTAATATTGAGGATAATGATAAAATGAAAATGATGATAATAATAGAAAATATAATGATATTGAACTTAATTATTGTTATTACTACTACTACTGATGGTAGTAATAATAACTATAATACTAATGATAAGGATGATGAGAATAGGATTAATATTGATAACGGTAATATTGACAATGAAGACAACATTGATAGTGATAGTAATGACAATGATAGAATGATAATGATATGATGATGATAATGATAATATAATTAATGGCAATTATAAGAAGATTATTAACAGTATCATAACAATGAAATAATAATGATAACAGCAATGAAAGACATTAGCATAGTAGTAATAATGATGATCACAATGGCAATAATGATAACAAAATGATGATGGTAGGATCATCATCATCAATATAATTTTCTATCATTATCATCATCAAGATGGTAATTATTATCATTATCATTACCATTATATTCATTGTTATTTTCATTATCATTATGATTATTATCATCTTTATTATTATCACTATAATGATCATCTTCATTATCATTATTACTATTATATTTATCATTGTCATTATTCTTAGTAGCTATATCAATATTACTGCTGTCATCATTATCTTTTTACTATGATGATTATTATTAGTAGTACCATCATTATTATCATCATTTTTATTACCATTAATATTATCATTATTATTATTGCTATGATTATTATTACTGTTTTTATGGTTATTTTTATCATCATTATTATCATTATCAATATCATTAGCATCAATATCGGAATCATCATCATTATTCTTAGATTATTATCATTATCAAATTGTTGTTATTATCATTCTGGTTCTTCTTAGTATCATAATCATAATCAATATTATGATCATTAGTTATCAGAATTATCGTTATCATTATTCCTATCATCATTATCATTATATTTTCATTATATTTTTTTCTCTATCATTATCATCAAGTATCATCATTGCCATTATCATGATTATCATCATTTTTATCATTATAATTTTTATCCTTTTTATCATTACTACTACTACTAATATCATCATTATTGAGGATGATGATGATGATCATCATCATCATTACTGCTATAACTATTATCCTTGTTATTATCATTATTATTGATATTATCATTATTATCATTATGTTGACCGCTATTATCATTGCTAATATCGTCATCGTTTAATCATTATCATTATAATAATAATTATTATAATCATTATCACCATCTATTATCATTATTATTATTATCATTATTTTCATAATCATTAATACTGTGATGGTTATTATTGTTGTAAGCATTGCAATTACTATTGTCAGTATTATTATAACCATCATATTATTATTATCATTATCATTATCATTATTATCCTCATCATCACTATGATTATAATCATTATCTTTATTGTTTTTATCATTGTTATCATTATCATTGTTGTTAGTTTTATTCATATCGTTATCATTACAATAATGGCTATCATAATATAATTTTCCTGATCATCAGTATCATTGTTATCATCATTATCGTGATTTAAAATCTTTACTGTCTTTATCAATTCTGCCATAACTTTTTATCTTTTGATTCTACTCCTGATCGTGGTCCTATTGTTGTCATCGTTGAAATTACCATCATAACTATTACCATAGTTATGATAACAATTCCGAAAATATACATTTATACACACACACACACATGTAAATATATTTATATACATACATATATATATACATATATATATATACATATATATATATATATACATACATAAAAATAGTATATATATATATTATATATATATATTGTGATATATATATATATAGTATATATATACATAAATATAGATAAACATGTATAATTATATATATGCTACACTCACTACCTACACACATTGATTGATATATTGTCTTTTGTATTTGTTATTTTTACGGTTGTCTTGCGTCGTCGAGAGAGAGTTATTCATTTTTTAAATGGAGGATATTTTTAGATATATATATATATATATGAGTTATATGAAGTTATACATATATATATATTATATATAATATACTGATATAAAAATATAGTTTTAGAAATGTGGTTGTATAGATCTATAAATATATATATAATAAATGTATATATATATGTATAAAGTATACATATTTAAATATATATAATATATATATATATAATAATCTAAATATATATATTATATTTTGGGATGTATATATATATATATATATATGGTATATCTTTATATATTATATAAAATATATATAATATGATATATATGTATATAAAAAGTAATATATGTTTTATATATATATATATATATATATATAGTTATAATATATATATAACATATTTAATAGTATATATTAGATATAGATATAGAAATATATATATATATATGTTACATAAACATATATATAAATATAAATATATAATATATATATAAATATAAACATTATATATTTTTCTGGTTATATGTAGATTAAATACAACTACCAATATAGTTTATAGATTATATAATATTATAAATCAATAAATATATATATATAAATATAGTATTGATTTTTTTTGATATTGGAAGTAGATGTAAACATTAAGCATATATAGAAATATTATCTAAATCTATATCAAATATATGTTTATTATAAATATATATATAATATATATAAATATATAAATTTATATATAGGTGAGATAGTAGTCACCATACATACACCAACCTAAACACACACACACACACACTTCACACACAACCACACACCAACACACACAAACACACCCACCCACACACACACTCACACAACAACACACACAACTACACACCACACATCATCAGCAACGCCAACACAAACACACCATCACACGCCATATATATATAATATATATATATATATATATAAGCTTTATAAGTATATATATATATATGATAAAATATATATATATATGATGATATTTTGAGTTGATATATATATATATATATATAATAAAAATATATATATATATATATATATATATATATATATGAAATATATATATATATATATAACTATATATATATATAAAAATAACTATATATATATAACTATTTTTATGAATAAATATATGTATTATATATATATATAATATCATATATATATATATCAATATATATGATATATATATATATATATATACTACTATATAATTGATATATATATATAAATCAATAAAATCGTATATATACTGCCTAACTATATAAATATATATATATATACTATAATCATTATACTATATATTATATAGCAAACAATCTATATGTTAATTATAGTCTATATATATATATATATCACATATCTCTATAAATATATATATATACTATATATATAACTATTATCTATATTATATATCTATATTATATATTATAATATATTATTATATATCTCTTATATCTAAGTAAGGTATGAGGTGAGACTGAAATCTAATCACGCGCAACGAGAGTATATCTACTATAAATATATAATATAATATATATATATATATCTATATATATATAACTATATAAATATCAGAAAGGTATATGAGTGCGACTATATCAATCACTCAAGAGATGTATATATATATATATATATATAAGTTCTCTCTATAATATATGAATGAGGACTGAATATCTGATCACGCAAGTGAGGTATTTTTATATAACTATTACCATAGGTTATGATAACAATTCCGAAATATATAAATATATAATTATATGTATATAGCATCTATATAAGTTATTTCTAATATTAACAATATATAAATAAAACTATATACTTTATTTTAATATATATATATATATATATAATATATATATGAAAGAGACTGAATATCACATCACGCAAGA
>NW_028234407.1:18112230-18117230 GCF_977035675.1 Penaeus japonicus
GAGAGAGAGAAAAAGAGGAGAGAGGGAGAGAGAGAGAGGAGAGAGGGAGGGAGAGAGAGAGAGGGAGGGAGAGAGAGTGGAAGAGAGAGAGAGTATGAGAGAGGGAGGGAGAGAGAGAGAGAGAGGAGAGAGAGGGAGTGGGCGTCCGGAGTAGTCAGAGGAAGAATAGAAGAGTAGGTTGACGATTGAGTGGTGGAGACTCAGGAGGTTAGGAGAGAGAGAGAGAGAGAGAGAGAGAGAGGAAGGGAGGAGAAGACAAGCAAACAGACACAGATAGATTGATAGATAGAGAGAGAGAGAAGATGAGAAAGAAAGTGCCAAAAGAGAGACAGAGAGACAGGAGAGAAAAAGAGCACGCAGAACACGTACAGAACAACTGCTCCCCCAGTCATTCCTCATCCCTCACCCCGCTCACTGCAAAGGCATATGACAACAGTGCTTGCTCGCTAGCTTTTGGTGAAGGTAACAAGTCAGGCAGGCCGGGGAAGTCGAGGAACACTTTCCACCAGAACAACCAAGTTTCGGAACCTGTTCAACGCCACCATTGATGTCTCCCAGATGTTCAATAAGCTGGGATCACTGACTGATGATAAGACACTCCGCTTCTCTCTTCACCAAGATGCTATGCTTAAGAAAATAAGAGACATTTTTCGGTGCTTTATCTGCATGAGACGTACATGAAGTTCTGATGGTGTAATATTCCTCCCTTTGTGAAGAACCTTTTATTTTTTTTGCATTTGTTATAATGATTTCTGTTCACGTCGTACTTCCCATATCGGCTTGATGTCATATAACGAAAAAGGTGACACAAGATATGCACGCACACACATGAGAGAGAGAGAGAGAGAGAGAGAGAGAGAGAGAGAGAGAGAGAGAGGAGAGAGAGAGAGAGAGAGAGAGAGAGAGAGAGAGAGAGAGAGAGAGGTAGGGGAAAAGAGAGAGAGATGAGAGAGAGAGAGAGAGGAGAGAGAGAGAGAGAGAGAGGAGAGGGAGAGGAGGGGGCAAGAGAGCGAGAGAGAGAGAGCGGAGAGAGAGAGTGGAGAGAGAGAGAAAGGGGGAGAGGCGGAGGAGGGAGAGGAGAGGAGGAGAGAGAGAGGAGAGAGAGAGGAGGAAAGGGAGAAGAGCATTAGAGAGCAGAAGCGAGGAGAGAGAGAGGAAGAGAGGATGCGAGCAGAAGCAGAAGGAGGAGAGAGAGAGAGAGAGAGAGAGAGAGAGAGAGAGAGAGAGAGAGAGAGAGAGAGAGAGAGAGAGAGAGACCATCTACTGAACAATGAGGCAAGGAGAAGATATAGTTGAAACATTTCACTAAAAGACAGACATAGGGAAAGGAATAAAAAAAATGCCCGAGGACTGAGAACACGAAGGAAGGGGCGGCCAGTGAAGAGAATGGCATCTCGAATTCAAACTCCAATTTGATCATTATCGTTTTAGTTTTGTGCCTGATGGAATTTTGAAGACAAAATGCCAACTGCCATCACCAACACCAGCACCATGATGGATTTACTCCTGTCCCAACGAGGCATTAAACCCCCGCATGTGATTATCCTATCAAAAGACATTATTTGATACCATAAAGCTTTAAACAACCTTTTAATTAGCCACAATTCACTGCCCCGAGCCGGATGAGAGGGAGCACGAGCGAGGGGTTTCTCTTATCCAAATTGATCCCTGGAGATGAATCAATGGGTTATCTGGCTGGTTGATGAGCCTTTAATCCTATCTCCCCAACGACATGATAGAAATCAAATCAGAATCATTCGGCCAAGATCGCCGTCATAGAATCCGGCAATGAATACATCCCCGTCGCTCATTGGCCGTGTCGATCAATCTGGCAACAGCGATTGAGCCAATCAGCGCCGGCAGGGGGCGGGGCGACGCGGGTGACTGGTTCGTCGGCTGGTAGGGGCGGGGCCAGCAATGATGGGAACGCTCCTACAATAGAGTGTAACGAGGATTACACGAAACATATCACATGTAGGGTTTATTTGCCTCATCTGGAAGTGAGGAGATGAGTACAGCCTGAGCCCTTGCCACGTCGACAAGGTGTTCCCGCTCACTCATGGACACAACCTGACGCACTTGCCAAGGATGACGTTTCCCTCACCAGTCTGGCATCGCTTAGTCTAAGTGAATCTTATACCTACTGTGTCGGCTGGACTCTGTGTGTGGGTGCAAAAGAAATAGTTGAATAATTGTTGAGGCTTTTAGTGTGAGTGAGATGCTGCCAAGTATGAGTACGGCAGGGGTGTTGGGCGGGGGTCTGCGCCCCCTCGCACACTCGGGCCTGCCCACCCATAGTCTGCTGGGCTCGTTGGCGCCCCTCCCGCTGCCCTTTACAACCACTTCAGTAGCGAGCAGCATGGGCGGCGTGGCGACGCCCTTCGTGGTGGAGTCTCTCCTGCGGGAGCGTGCGGCGTCCCACCTGGCCCGTCCCGTGGCCACGAAGCCCCCCGTCCTGCTCCCGGACGACCCCCGCCAGGACCATTTCTATTACAAGGACGACCCTGCCTCGCACTACCTCCAGGGCTTGCTGGCACGACCCGCAGGGCCCGACAGACTGACCCCCCCGCCCCCCGCCACTCAGCCGTCGCCCCCGCGCTCCAGGGACGGCGGCGAGGAGGGCTGCGGCTGCGACGGCGAAGGGCCGCCGCACAGCCCTGCCAGCGAGACGTCCAACAAACCGCACCTCAAGTTTTCCGTCACGGCGATATTGGGGCACGACGCCCCTCCCAGCCCCCCCGCCCGCCACCAAGACCAACACGACACAGGTGATTTGCACTCTCTCTGCCGCCGCCACGCGCGCCCTGGCGTCTCTCTCGCTCATCCCAAATCCTACCTCAACGCATCTTCATCCTGGCTACATTCATCCATGTGCTGTTTTGCCAACATTTTCTCTCAGTCCTTGTTTATTTCCATTAATCCATTTAATTTTTTCTTTCGTTTCCGCAACGTTGAGATCTCTGCCTCATCGCCTTTTCGCTAATCGTTCTCGCATACGTTTCACAAATACATACTGCAAGTTCCAAAATCATTTCTGTACCATAATCTTTCCATGTTTAAACCCGCTCTTTTGATTAAACACTAAATACACATTTACGTATTTATGTCTGTATGTGTATGCGCGTATGTGTGCGTTTCTACCTTGAAGAGCGTTCGGACCACCTCTGTGTCTGCCGCTCCTCCTACCAGCAAGTCGGGGTCGTTTGTTTACTCAGAATAAACAATGGGAGGTATTCTATTCTTTCAGTCTTTTTCTTTGCTTTTCGTGTTCCGTTTTCCTGCGTTTGGTCGTCCGCTCTGGTCGAAATATGTAGCACATGTTCACTCCCGCATATTATCCACATGCTGAGTTTAGTCTCCATGTTTCTACTGCAACGCGGGTAGCTAACATTTAGGAAATCTAAGTGTGATATTATCTTCACGGATTTTTTTTCTTCTAAAATACACTTTTGCACGAAAAGGCGTTTAGTTCTTATTGTCAGATATCGTTCTGCCCAAATTGTAAACAGTACTTTACGAATTTCAATTTATACACTTATTACTTCACCATCATTGTCAGTTATGTCATCACAACCATGTGGGACTGGCGATATCGAGCAGCAAAATATCCGAATATTACTCTAAGAAGACCGCCGCTTGACACGATTTAGCCCCAAGAAAGTGTCAAAGAATTACCATGAGAACCGTGAACCGCTACCGGAAGACACCGCAACAGCCGGTGGTCCGCGTGCGAAGCGACCGACCTCACGCTCATCAACATCGCCCTCTCGTCCGTAGTCACTTAAAACGTCTGAAGAACAAATATTGAAACTCCACCAACAATGTTCTCAGTTGTTCCAGTTACAGCGTGTTTGTTCAGCATACATTACGCGTCATTTACGTGGGTTCTTCGGGAAGGAGGGAGGGAGGGAGGAGAGGGAAATATAAGATAGGGAGAGGGAGGTAGAACAGGGAGAAACAGTAAATTCGTGTAGATGCGAGGACGAAAAGTTAATACAAAATTTTCTCTTTTTTAAACGATTGATAAAGAAAGCAATACGAAATGTAGGATAAAAGTACACAATATGAAATTTGTATTCAAGAAAAAATATTTGTTTGTGTAATTGATTTATTTGATATATTGAGAGTGTGTAGTGTGAGTGTGAGTGAGCATATATATATATATATATATACTATATATATATTTATTATATCATATATATATATATATATATATATATATCTATATATATATATATAGTGTGTTATATATATATATATATTATATATATATATAAATATATATATATATATATATATATATATATATATATATATATATATGTATGTATGTATGTATATATATCTAGCGGAGAGAAAGTTACGAATTAACAGAGAGATAACAATCGGAATCAATCCTTTAATAAAAAATGATACAAAGTTTCAAAAAGAAAGAAAGAAAAAAAAAAAACACACATGCGGCTGAGGGGAAAAATTATAGACAAGAAAAAAAAGAGCACAAAATAAATCCACTCCAGCGCCGAGTGTCCGGAAGCCCCTAATCGGCGGATCTGCCTCCCTCCCCTCGAGTCAACGTTGGCTCAACCCGTCGCGTCCCCGCTGCATAACCCCATCTCCGGCCGGCGCCACATTCCTTCCTCACAGCCACACGCCCTCGCCACCGCTAATTCCGCCACGTGTTTGTGCGGATGTTCCTATCATTCCTTATCTGCCATTCTTTTTTTACTTGATCCTTCTTTTGGAATTTCTCTTGTTGACATATTTCACCGGCATAAAAAAAATCACACCATGCGGCTAAGTGTGACTTCAAACGTCCATCATCAATTTTGCCAACTTCATTTTAATTGTTTGACTATGCGCTGCATGATCTATTTCATATTCAATTGCACAATACCATATGAACAACATTTCTTCTTGTACATCGTGGCTTCAATTAAATTAAGAATAATTACTTCTCCAAGGAGATGGTTGATCTCATAGTATTATTAGTAATCGCGATT
>NW_028234407.1:18122230-18127230 GCF_977035675.1 Penaeus japonicus
TTATTATTATTATTATTATTACCATTATCATTATTATTATTATTATTATTATTATTATTATTATCATTATTATTATTATAAACTATATATTCATTAATTAGATGCTTCTTGATATGATTATTATCATTATCGATATTATTGTTTGGATCATTATCATTATCATCATAATAATTAGATTTCTTTATATAATACATAACATAAAAAAATATAATTTATAATACAATTCTCATATAATCAATCTTGCCAACACTGTTACTTCTACAATCATTCTCAATATCACCTTCACTATACCATGCTTCACTGTAGCTCGTCACTGTAGTTCGAGTCGCCTGTGTTGATTTTAGTCTCACTATTGCCATCACCATAGAATGATTCGAAGTATTTACGTTATAAG
The DNA here is from genome assembly GCF_977035675.1 of Penaeus japonicus. Lineage (NCBI taxonomy): Eukaryota > Metazoa > Arthropoda > Malacostraca > Decapoda > Penaeidae > Penaeus > Penaeus japonicus. The sequence goes on from NW_028234407.1 coordinate 18,122,625, forward strand.
TGTCATGTAAGAATGCAATGGCTATTAACGAAATGATATCAATGGGGTTAATGATAACGATAATTGTAATGATAATAGTAGTAATTATGGTATTGATGATGTAATCATGCAGATGCTTATGGTGATAATGGTGATGATGATAATGATGAGTGGGGTTGAAAAAGAGAATAAGGATGATAATAATGATAATGATAATTATGATAATAATAATAAGGAGGAGGAGGAGGAAGAGAAGGAGGATAATAATAATGATGATGATAATGATAATATGATATAATTATAATAATGATAATGATAATAAAAATAATGATGATGATTTTGTTGATAATAATAATGATGATAATGATAATTATAATTATAATGATAAAAATAATAATAGTTTCATGATGGTAGTAATAATAGTGATGCTAATGATAATTATAGTTATAGTAATGGCAATGATGATAACAGTAGTAGTAATAAAAACAATAATAATGAAAATAGTACTACTAATAATGATAATAATGATAGTAATAATGATAATGATAAAAATGATAGTAATAATGATAATGATAAAAATGATGGTAATATAATAATAATGACAATGATAATGATAATGATGATAATAGTAACAACAATGAAAAAAATTATAATAATGATAGCGGTAATAATGATAAGACCGATAATGATAATAATGATGCTGATAATGATAATAATAATAATAATAATAATAATAATAATAATAATAATAATAATAATAATGATAATAATAATAATAATAATAATAATAATAATAATAATAATAATAATGATAATAATAATAATAATAATAATAATGATAATAATAATGATAATAGTAATGATAATAATAATAATAATAAAAATAATAACAAAGATGATGATTATAATGATGTTATAATAATCATTTATATATAATGATATCATTATTAACAATGATAGTAATGCATTATGAAAATAATGATGATAGCGATAATTATGATGGAATATTATGATTATAATGATAATGACAATAGTAATGATAATGACAATAGAAATGATAACAACAATGATAATGCTAATTATAATGATAATAACAATGATAATGATAATAGTGATGATAATAAGGATGATAACAATAATAATCCTAGCAATGATGATTTTGGTAATGATGATGATGATAATAATGATTAAAATTGTAATAAAATGATGATAATGATAATAGTAATAGATAATGACAATAACAACAATTATAATTATAATAATAACAATAAAAATAATTATGATAACAGTAATAACACTAATGATGATAGTAATAATGATAATGATGATAGTAACGATATCAGTTATTATGATTTTGGAAATAATAATAATGGAATAATCATAATGATGATTTACATAGTTATGATAATCATCACATGATAATGATGATAATGATAGCTATGACAATGATAAACACCACGATTATCGTCAACCTCATTACAGACATCTTATATAATCCTTTTATCTTTCCACCATCATAATGATTAGCATCATCTTTCACCCATCGTTTTCATCAGCAATATAAATATAATCTAACACAGTGATAGCGATAATGATTTTAATATTGACAATATATAATCGAGTGAGAGGAGCAATTACCGAGAGGAGGAGAATAGGTCTATAAACTTACCTTAGGCCTAAATCCTTCGTGCCTTTTCAGATTTTCTGAGAACGAGTGAAGTGATCTTTCTTGGAGGTAACTATTGACACGGCGCTGTCTTCTTCGTTTTATGGGGTGGGTGGGGTGGAGGGTGGGGTGAGGGTGAGGGTGGGGGGGTAGTGCTTTGATTTTTATTTGATCATCGGGTTCCTTCTTTGTGATTCTTTGTCTGTTGGTTGATTTTTTTTTCTTTTTTTTCTTTGTTTATCTCTCGGTTTCTATTTTTCCTTTTTCTCTCTTCCTCTCTCTCTCTCTCTCTCTCTTTCTCTCTCTCTCTCTCTCTCGCTCTTTCTCTCTCTCTCTATCTCTCTCTCTCTCTATCTATCTATCTATCTATCTATATATATTTATTTATTCATCTCTATCTTTGTCTCTCTCTCTCAGTCCCTCCCTCCCTCCCTCCCTTTAGCTCCTTCTCTCCTTCCTTCTCTCAACCTTATCAGTCATCTTCCTCCTTATTCCCCCCATTTGCTTCCCGGAACCCAAAAGCCTTATCTCTCAACGAATCATCATAAATGTTCTTCAGGATTTCACCTCCTTCGGAACTTCCTGGCCGCCCTCAAGCGCTGAGCCATGTCACTCATCAAGCGGAAGTCGGAGGTTCCAGTCTGACGCCACGGAAAACTTCCTCGCTCAAAAAGCAATTATCTGATCATTGTGAATATTAAACAGATTAGGGCGACTAGTTAAAAGTTTTTTTTTTTTTTTTTTCTTTGGGGGGGGGGGGGTTGGTTGGTCTGAATTTGCATCATCCCCTCTTGTTCTTCCCCTCTATTTATCTTTTTTTCTAACTACGTTTCTCTCCCTCTCTCTCTCTCTCTTTTACTATCTATCTATTTATCCATCTATCTACCTATTTGTTTCTACATCTATCTATCACCAATTCTCTCTCTCTCTCTCTCTCTCTCTCTCTCTCTCTCTCCTTCATTTCCATCTTTATCTTTATCCATCTGCCTAATCATTATTCATCCACATATATGTATCTACTATGTTTTCTTTCACATCCCATTTCCCATGTTCCATTTTCAGTGTCGCAATAACACAGCATCAGGGTCCCACTAAATAAAGATAGAGACTTACCATCCACAAGGATTTTTAACCCGCTAATTACCGGTGACGCAACCGTACTCTGCGCTTAACCTAAACCGCTCATTACCGCTGTCACAAATTTGCGTTTTTCAGCGTTTAAAATTTCCCGGGTTTTTCCAGGAGGGGGAATTAGTGGGGTACCTTGGTAAACAAACCGCTTTCATGTTCTGTATGTGTAAAATTTTGCATTTTCACTTATATAGTTTAGGTAAATTGAATAAAGGTTATAAGATTAAAGATTTAGCAATCGCCTGCTAAAAGAAGTTGTAACAAAAACACATCGACTAAATTATTATGCCTGATGACGGGATTCGACATTACAAAAAAATAATAATAAATAATAATAATAATAATAAATAGAATTTTAAAAAGTAGATAAATAGATAGATAGATGATAATCTATGCAATTTTTTCCACGTGATATATAATGATGAGACCTCCATCTGAAGATTATATTGGTAATTAGTCTTTCGAAATCCAAAAGAAATCGAAGTATTTTAGTATTTGTGTTTTAACAGCGTAGGTGAACTCCCGCCGAGAGAACGCAAATTTCAAATGGTGATGAGAATTCTGTATCAAAGTCAAGTGACATTTATTCATTACCGAGCGCTTGCTTTGAAAAAAATAAATAAAGTTTATATTTTTGTTGTTTTTCAAAAGACCGCACAAATGTAAACAAAGTCCGACATGGCGCGGACCCTTGAAGAGTGCGGCTATTACCACAGCTATCATAACCTCTTCCTCTTCTACATGATAAATCTCAGATTCTTTTCATCATTCTCTGAACATTCGACCGAAATATAAAATCCACATCTCATTAAAATATAAATTCACGGATACTTTCTTACCGGGGCGTGTAGTTCCGTTCTTCCCGAGATCTTCCGGTAGTGAATGGGTTAACCGTTACAAAATAACGGGATGACAGGCATGAATTTGAATGTTTGATCTTGTCTTAGGATTAGGGACGTAAATAATTTACCATTTCATTGTTTTAATCAAGTTCTTTTCGTATTCTTGGTGTCAATATCTATGTTTTAGATCAATGTATAATCCTTTTTAATGCTTAGATATCGCTTATTTTGTATAACTGATTATACGTTAATACAAAACTGAATATAGCATAGCTGTCGCTAATTCTATTTCGAAACCAGCATCATCAAATGATTATTGAAAAAAATGAGAAAGAGATATTTTACAGAATATTTTTTTCAAAATGGAGTGTCCAAGAATCGGATGATAATTATCATGATCACAATTACAGTTATGTCAGGCTATGCCATTCTCGTCATTATAATCAACCAATTTCTTATCTATGTGGTTATCTTTAGTAGGAGCGATCCCACTGTTATCATTGTTATTATCATCAGTATTATTATTACACTTACGATTGTTCATATAATTTTTATCGTTAATACCATTATTATCATCATTATCTGAATTGTTGTCATTGTCATTATTATTGTCATTATTATCACTATCATCATCATTATTGTCATTATTATCATTATTTTTATCATTATCATTATTAACATGTTGTTTTTTATCATCATTACTGTTAACAGTAGAAGTTGTAGTAGTACCACTGACTAGGATGATGATGATGATGATGGTTATTATTGTTGTTATGATTGTTATTAGTATTATGATTGTTAGCGTTGTTGTTGTTGTTGTTAATATTATAATTATCATCCTTATTATCAACATCAATATTATTATCATCATTGTTAAAGCTGTTACCATCACCATTACTATTTTCATCATTATCATCATTAACAGCATCATATTTATCATCATCACTATCATAGTTTTCATCATTATTATTTACTAGCTATTAGGATT
>NW_028234407.1:18137230-18139730 GCF_977035675.1 Penaeus japonicus
TGAAGGTAATGATATCCCCATTGATTGATACTAATGACACTGCTAATAATAGTAGAAATAATAATGATAATGATGACAAGATATTAACGATGAAAATTATTATTGTGATGATAATGATGATGACAATGATGATGGTAATGATAACAATAAAATGATGATGATGATAGTTATAATAGTAATTATGATATTGATATATTGATGATAAAGATAAAATGATAATGATGATGATAATGGTAATAATAATAATAATGATAATAATAATAATGATAATAATAATAATGATGATGATAATAATAATGGTAATAATAATAACATCAATAATAATAATTATTATATTAATAATAATAATAATAATAATGATAATAATAATTATAATAATAATAATAATAATAATGATAATAATAATATGATAATAATCACAATAACAATAATGATAATGATGATGATAATAAAAAACATGATAATAATAATAATGATAAGAAAAAAATATAATGATAATAATAATGAAAATAACAATAATAATAAAAATGATAAATATAATGATAATAATGATATAAATGATAATGATAATAATAATAATAATAATAATTATAATAATGATGATAATAATAATGATGATGATGATAATAGTAATGATAATAATAATAATGATGATAATGATAATGATAATAATGATAATGATAATGATAATAATAACAATAATAGAAATAATAATGATAATAACAATAATAAAAATAATAATGATAATAGTAATAATAATAATAATGATAATGATAATAATGATAATAATAATGATGAAAATGATAATAATAATAACAATAGTAATAATAATAATAATAATAATAATAATGATTTTAATGATGATGATAATAATAATAACAATAACAATAGTAATAATAATAATAATAATAATAAAAATGATACTACTACTAATAATGAAAATAATACAATAATGATAATGATAATTAAAGCAATTCTGATAATGATCATGACACTAATAATGTTAACAATGATAACAGTGATGACAACAACAGCTATTATATTGATAATAACATCTTTATGATAGTGATAATGCTAATAATATAGATAATGATGCTAATACTTATATAGATGATAATGATAATGGTAACGAAGATGATAGAAAAAACGATATTGATAATAATGATAATAAACATAATAATAAGAATAATAAATAATGATAATGAAGTTGATGATAGAGAAAACGATGATGATGATAATGATAACAGCAATGATTATGATAATAATATTGATAATAATGATTACAGTGATAAGCATAATGATAATAACAATAACAGCGATAATAGTTTTTGTTATAATGATAAGGATGATGATAACAACAGTAATAGTGATAATAATGATTATGATGTAGATGATAATAATAATAATAATGACGAAAATTATAATAGTAATAGTAATTATAACAAAAATCATGATAATGACAATAATAATGATAATACTAACAATAACGGTAACAATGATAAAAAATATAATAATAAAAATTATATTGATAACGATAAGAATGATGATAGAAATGATCATGAAAATAATGGTAAAGAGGATAATAATTATAAAGATAACAATAATGATTATGATAATGACGATGTTAATAATGATGATGATGTTAATTATGATCATCATCATCATTATTATCATAATTATCAATATCATTATTATCCGTTTCATTATTACCATTATCATTGTGATTATCAAGATTATTATCATCATCATTGTTGTTAATATCATATCATTGTTAGTATCATTATCAGTGGGAACATTATCATCATTATCATTACTATCATCATTATCATTATTATTGTTATTATGAGAATCATTATCATGGAAATGAAGAAAAAGAAAATTATGATATCATTGATGATAATGATGATGACTATAATGATAATGACGATAATTATAGTAAGAAAAAATAATAGATCATAATATTTATCATGAGAGTGACAATGATGATAATGATAACAAAAAGCATTAGTAATGATTATACTAATGATGATGAATGAAGGTAATAGCAACAACTGATAACACAACCAAATGTATGTGTGTGTGTGAGAGAGAGGGGGAGGGAGAGAGAGAAAGAGAGTGAAAGAGTGAGAAAGAGAAAGAGAAAAAGAAAGAGAGAGAGAGAGAGAGAGAGAGAGAGAGAGAGAGAGAGAGAGAGAGAGAGAGAGAGAGAGAGAGAGAGAGAGAGAGAGAGAGAGAGAGAGAGAGAAAGAAAAAGAAAGAGAGAGAGAGAGAGAGGGGGGGGGAAGGAAGGGGGAGGGTGAGAGAAAGAGAGGGAAAAGTAGAGAGAGAGAGAGAGAGAAAGAAAAGTAGAGAGAGAGAGAGAGAGAGAGAATAAAAGATAGATAGATAGATAGAGAGAGAGAGAGAGAGAGATAAAGAAAAAGAAAATAGAGAGAGAGAAAAAAAAAGATATATAGATAGATAGATAGATAGATAGAGAGAGAGAGAGAGAGAGAGAGAG
>NW_028234407.1:18152230-18159730 GCF_977035675.1 Penaeus japonicus
GAGGTATGTTATCAGTGAGAGTAAAGATGATAAAGATATGATAATGACTATGATGATGATAATATTAGCAGGAGCGAAGACAGCGAAACCGTAATAAGAACAATGATAATACTGATAATATTATTGAAGTTTCTAAATATTATTGTTGGTTATCAATGATTGTTTATTTTTGTTATTATTGTTGTTGTTATCATCATTATTACCATCATCATCATTATCATTATCCTTACAATAACGATAATTGTAAAAACAGTAAATATATTAACCGTGAAAGCTGCTTACATTTAAAGGAAAATGATAATCATGATGAATGATATTGCAACAATGATGATTATAATACGAATAAGCATTATAATGAAGACTATGAAAATTATAACAGCTACTATAAAAAAAGATGTGTCAGTAATGATAATGGTGACAATGGAAATGATAATGATGATAAAGGTATTAGAAATTATAATAACGATGCTGATATCAATGATAAAGTTAATGATAATGATAATGACAGCAACAATAAAACAATAACAAAAATAAGGACACTGATAATGATTATGATAATGGTAATGATAGCAACAACAATGATAATAATGATGATAATAATGATAATGATAATAATATTAACGATCGTAATAATAATGATACCAACAATGATAATGATGATAATGTTAGTTGCAATAATGAATATAATAATATGAATGATGATTATGATGATGACAATTTAAAAAAAATAGTTGTAACAGCAGCAGCCATAATGCTGATAATGATATTGAAGATTCTGATATTGTGATAATAATGATATTGATAATAGTATTAATGACAATGATGATAATAGTATTAATGACAATGATGATAATAGTAATAAGGATAACATGGTAATGATATTATAACAATAGTGATGATAAGTAAAATAGTAATGTATATTGAAATAGTTATATATATTGAAATATAAAATTCAATAGGGATTACAAGTACAAAAATGCGTAATAAAGGGTCTGAGAAAGTAGAGCAAGACATCTGCGGCTTCACATGAACATATCTTTGGTTCATTAAGATGTCCATATTTAGCATCTTTTGAGGTACAAAGTCTGGCTGTTAAGAGTAAAGACTTTGCCATAAGGATAATTAAGATAATTAAGTTAAGGATAATTTGGATAATTAAGATCGTTCTTGAGATCTCCGTTCGACTTTATCGGAGAACTTAAATGTTGTTTTTTTTTCCAGACTCATTATTTTGATGCTACTGACAGTCATTCTTATATATGTATTTTTAGTCAGGATGTCTCTATCAGAAGATATAATTTGGTTTCACGTCTATGGATCAGGTTTTCAGTTAGAATTGTATTAGAATAATTGTATTTAATCCATTGCCGTTAGTTTGTTTCATGGCAGATTGAGAAACACGATACCGTCTAAATGCATTCGTGCAAACCTTGCTCTTGCACGAGATATATTCAAAGATAGAGCAGGCTTATATTGATCGAAAATAAACTTATATCCTCACCTTGATGAACAATGTCACAAACTCTGCAGATTATCAAAATGAACATCATTCTGGCTGACTGCATCGGTGACTATTAATTACTTATAAGAAAATTTGTGTGTAGCAGATGTCTCAATATACAGACTTTAGACCATTGCATTGTTTGTTGCTTACAAGGAACATAGACATGCGGAACATGTCTAACCTTTATCAGAGGAATAATAGTATAATCTACACATTTCCTAATTACTTCCTGTATAAAGTCAAATCAGAGTAGTTAGATGAATCGGCGCGAGATTAATGACTAGATTGTCAAAATGAATGTTGTGATGTCATGAGCCTTAATGATCATGATGATCTAAAAACAAAAGAATATAGTCTGTTGATTCCACTTAAAAGGGGATTTCCGTTCATATATTTGACTTGTATTCGAGGCAATGTATTGTCACAGTGATTTGGCGTTACACTTGCTATCAACAATTTGGTTTATTTGGCAAACTCTATCCATCGCCGGAGACACGAATATACGAAATTGCAAATAAACGCCGCTACGTGTCAAAGCCATCCTTAAAAATACATAGTCTGTAGATGATATCAGACAAGAAATCAGCATCTGATTTAATTTTGCATGGCCTTCCAAAAGACTTCAAAATATCTATCTTTTAAACTCACTGCCGTTCCGTCTTGTATAATGAGGTGTTTGCGCTTGTGTGATATCCCAGCGACATATAGAACTGCTCATCTCATAGAATCTGTCCAGAAAATTGATTTATCTTTGTAAGGCGAAAATAATTTTGATCTTACTATTTATCATTTGTTCTTCGTTTACATAAGCAAACAACCTTAAATTTTCCGTCATGTTATTAGACAAGTACATTATCGCTTCTTCACGACTTTTGGGAGATGTACTTAGAGCAGACATTAAATGCCGGTAAAGGAAAACTGTTTAAATAGTCATGTACTTTCTCCGTTATGGAATGGTGATGACAAGGATAAATATAACAAGGATAGTAATTACAATAGTGATGATTGGATGATAATGATAATAGCCATAACAATGTTACTGCTTCAAACAATAAAGATGATATTACCATTGATGATAATAACTACAATGATATTAATGATGACATAAAAACAATTGGTGTTAGTACTAATGATAGCGATATCATTAATAAAAACAAGAACATGTTATCAACATTATGCTGATAGGAGTGATGAATTGTCATCATAAAAAAAAAATCACAGTAATATCGATATGAAAAGTAATACCAACCATTGCAATAATAGTGAAAATAACTGCAATAAAACTTGTGACGATAAAATTGATATGCATAATGATATCAACGGTAACAATACTACTGCTACTGCAACTACTATTAATAATGATAATGATGATAATGATTATAATAATGATAGATATGAGAGCACTAATGATATGGGTAAAATGATAATGATCATGATCAGTATCATTATGCGAATGATTGTAATGATGATGATAACAATGATGATAATAATAGTTATGATATTGATCATAATGATGATAAAGATAATGATTTATGATAAAGATGATGCTGAGGATAAATATTATAATGATAGTGTAATGACAATAATCATTATAATGATAATAATGATGATAATTATAATGATAAAAATTATAATGAAAAGGATGAAAGTGGTGATATTTAGGATAATGATAATGGAGATAATAATGATGACAGTAAGAAAAAAACAAAAATTATAATTATAAAAACAATAACAGTTATAACAATGTTAGCAATAGCAATAGTGATAATAATGATAATAATAATAATAATGATAATAGTTGTAATAATAATAACAATGATAATAGTGATAATAATCATAATAACAATAATTACCAAAATTAGGATAATAACAATAAAATAACATTGATAATGATATAGATTATATCATTAACGGTGATGTGTATTGTGAGTGATACTATTCATAAAATAATAATGATGATAATGATGATAACAGTGATCATAACAGCTGTAATTGTATTTTTTCTGATGATTTAATCTAATGATAATGTTAATGATAATGATAATGATGATGGTAATTATGATAATGATAATGATGATACTGACAAAAACAATTGCAATGATAATGATAATAATAACGATAATGATAATGATAGTAACAATTTTAATGATAAGAGTGATAACATTGATAATAAAAATAACAATGATAATAATGATAGTAATGATATTAATAATGATAACAATATTCATGATAATAATGCCAATGATAGTAATAATACTAATATAAATGACATAACTAATCATGAAAATGACAATAACAAAAATAGTGATATTATTGACAATGACAATAATGATAACAATACTCATAATGATAATGAGGATAATGATGACGATAATGACAGTAATTATAACAAAGATAACAATGATAACAAAAAGAATCATAGTGATGATAACAACAATAATAATGATAGTAGCAATGCTAAGAATGATAATAATTATTATACTTATGAGGAATATGATGCAAATAGTAATGATGACATACTAATAACTATGATAACAAGTGTAGTGATATGTTGATGATGATAACAATGATACTGATAAGAATGAAAACAATAGTTATAATGATAATAATGATAAGGATGATAATGCTAATGATAATACTGGCAATTGTTATAACAATGATAATAGTAACAATAATGATAACGATGATAATAATGATACTAATAATAATGATGAAAATAATAAAAAGAAAATATCACAAGAATAAACATTATCAGTAATCATAATATCGATGATGATAACAATGATAATAGTAACAGAGATAATAATGATGGTAATGATTATAATGATATCAAGAAGAAGAAGAGGAGGAAGAAAAGATAATGATAATGGTAATAATAATGTTAATAAGGACTATAATGATGATAAGAATAACTATGATAATGACCATGACAAGAAGGATGATGACAATGATGAAAGTAATGATAAGGTAATGATGATAATAACATTGCTAATGATAATGCAATGATGATGATCCTAATTATAGTAATGATAATAGTAATAACGATAATGCTAATAACAATAATGATAACAATGATAGTCATAATAATGATAATTTCGATGATGATTTGTAATACTGATGATGATGATAATAATAATAATAATAATAATAATAATAATAATGATAATGATAATGATAATAATGATAATAATAGTAATGATAATAATAATAATGATAATAATAATAATAATAATAATAATAATAATAATAAAAATGACAATAATAATGATAATAATAATAATAATAATGATAATAATAATAATAATAATAATAATAATAATATTAATATTAATAATGATAATGATAATAATGATGATAATAATAATAATAATAATAATAATAATAATAATAGAAATAATAATAAGAAGAATAAAGATAATAATAATGATGATAATAATAATAATAATAATAATAATAATAATAATAATAATAATAATAATGACAACACTAATGATAATAATGATAATGGTACTGATTATCATAACCGTAGTAATAATGATAGTACAATAATAACAACATTAAAAGTAATGATGATGATGATGATAATAATAATAATAATGATAATAATAATAATTATAATAATAATAATGATAATAATGATAATAATATTAATAATAATAATAATAATGATAATGATAATAATAATAATAATAATGATAATGATGATGACACTAATAATGATGGTAATGATAATGATGATAATTATGATAACAATAGTAATGATTTTAATGGTAACAATAATGATAATGAAAAAAATAATGATAATAATGGTAATATCAATAGAATGATAATAACAGTATTAATGATATCATTTATGACATATCATTATAATATTCATGATAAGGGTAGTAATGATAATTATAATAGCGATGAAAATAAGTATCATAGCGACAGTGATGCTAAATATTATATGATTATAATAACAGTAATAATAATGATAATGACAATACTGATGATAATGATAATAGAAATAAACATCTTGATAGCGATAATAATGGTAATAAGAATAATAGTGATCATGATAATGATCATGATACTGATAATAATAACGATAATAATGATAATAGCAGAAATGGTAATAGTGATAATGATAATATAATAATGATAAGGATAACAATAATAATGATAATGGTAATAATAAGGATGATAATGATAACAATAGCAATAATAATGTAATGATAGTGATAGTGGTGACAGTAATAGTAATGATAGTATTGATAATGATAATAACGGTGATAATAAAATGATGATACTACTACCACTAATAATATGGTGGCGATAAAGACAATAACAATAAGGATAATATCAATGATAACAATGATGAGATAATCATAAAAGTAATTATACTAATAAAGATAAGGACATCATCATTATCATTTTAATGATAATGATTTTACAAATAATCGGCATCCCGTAAATCAAATCACCACAATCATAACACACACACATACACACACATACTCACACACATTTGCGCGCACACAAACAGACACACACACACGCACACATACACAGGCTCGCCCCAGGCTAGGCATCAACTAGAGAGTTCTTATAGAATCATATTCCCGTCAATGGCGGCTCCATCAGGACCGATTGGATATTGAAAATGTGATGGAAGTTTTCGTCAAAAAATATTCCACATATCTTCGTTTTTCTCTGACCAAAGGAAGGCGAGTGAGTGAGAGAGAGAGAGAGAGGGAGAGAGATAGAGCAAGAGCGGGAGAGAAAGAGGGAGAGTCGGTTTGCCGTTTATATAAAAAGAGAAAAGAAAAGAAAAAAAGAGTTTTAGCGTCTTCAACTCGTTGATTATTGTCACTCGAGTGTAATTAGTGAGAGTGAGTGATAATTGATGCAGCTCGGATGGTGATTTCGGCGGCGAATGTTGTAAGGGACGGCCGCTCCTGAGGGGGTTTCTTCTGGCTCGCGTCTGTAATTGTCCCAAGCGAGCGATGTCAAGAGGGAATGACCGAAACTATAAGGAGAATCATCGTCTTTCAAGAAATATTGTGAAAATGTGATGGACGCAACTCAATGGTCGCATCCCGCTTTGCCGATCACGTCAAAATTCGCCCTTGTGTCGTCCGTCAATAAGATCCATCCGGGACCCGTGTACTGTGTGACAGTTATTTTCACCGTTCTCAATTTATCTGGTTGAAATAACTCTCCGACTGTCACAAGCAGGGGGACTATGTCGGGTTTTATGTTTTGATATCTGCTATATAAACTTGAATGGAAAGTTTTTATTACAGCAAACCAGACGCCAACGAGAAAATCGGGTCCGACTTATTGAATTGGAAATACAGAAAATGATTTGTTTTTAAGGGCTCGGTGGATTCACTGGGCTTGAAAATGGAATTTGCAGATTTTGAAGGACGAGTCATGTCTAAGGTGGGCTTTGAGCGGGAAGGGAAGGAGGGGAAGAAGGAGGACGGCGAGGAGGAGGGGAAAAGGAGGGGAAGAAGGAGGACAAGGAGGAGGAGATGGAGAAGGAGGGGAGGGGGGAAAGGAGGGCGACAAGGAGGAGATAAAGGGGGATGAAGAGGAGGAGGAGGAAGAAGGGGGAAAAGAAGAAAAGGAAGAACAGGAAACGGAAGAGACAGAGAAAAAAAAGGATCGGTGGAGAGGATAACCTTGAAGAGAAAGAAGTAAAAAAAAAAAAAGAAAAAAAAGATCGAGAAGGAGGAAGCGGAAGAATTAGAAGAAGAAGAAAGAAGAAGAAAGAACCTAGACGGCGAAGAAGAAAATAAAATCAGACAAGAGAAAGACGCGACAGAGGAAGACCCGAAGATTAACTTGAGATTTGAAGAGTCGGAAGGAAAGAGGAAAGGGGGGGGAGGGAGCGCCGGAGAAGGGGGGGGGAGGGGCTCTTAAATACCTAATTACCGCTCCTGCTGTGTTGAGGATCGATGCTTCTCTAAACATTCTCTTGCGCGGATTCGGCTGTTTAGGCTATTAAA